>NW_021637402.1:0-49552 GCF_004799145.2 Neltuma alba
GAAAACAAAGAGCATAATTAATTAATTAGCGCATTTTATTAATAAAAAATTTAGTGATAGTGTCACTAGCTCACTATCCTAACCTACCTAGTAGCCAATGCTAACTCCTTCCATATGACTTCAAATATTGAACTATTTTCTTTTATATTTCGGAAAATCTCGCTGAAAAAAAAATGGAAAATATAAAATCTTAAATAAGAATTCTTACAAAAATATGTTATTATTTACTAGTGTTATTAAAACCTGTTAAAATGTAAGAAACAATCTTGATTTATGATATAGTAATTTTCATGTCATTTTATGAAATTTTCTTTTTAGTTTTTTCTCCCCTCATCAGTAGAGTTTGGATGTTATATACATATATATATATTTTACAATTCCATATAACATTATAGAAAACAAAATATGAATGAGTATAAATAAGAAAAAATTATTTCTCCGCACATTATGTTAAATTTAGAAAATAAAGCTCATTAGTTAATTTATATTATAAATGGTGCTATAGTTTAATATAAATTTTATCTTGATGATTAATCATTGCCACGGCTATTTTTTAATGACAAGCATCCCCTCTCCTTTGTTATTATACTAATAATAATACAATACTCTTTATTGTTCTCAATAGACAAGCTAATTGAAAAGATGGACTTGATCTCAAATATAGTGCCTTGATTCGATTTACCTATCATATTTATCATTTTTTTCAAGTAAATTTACTTGACTTATAAATCAATATATAACCTAGTGCTATATAAGGCTATGTTATAGAGATCACTTCACATTATTATAATTAACTGATTTATTTAATTTAATTGAATAAATTTCATATTAATTGAGGACTTTAAGAGTAGCACATAATACAGCAGTACCACAATATAACGCTGTAGAGAATCCTATGCGCTTGTTACAGTCCCCCGAGTCAAAGGAGCTGACTCAAACAAGGAACAATGACTCATTCCTAAATTCCATTGTTCTTTACAAGTGTCCTCTACTGTCGTTATTAGTAGGGCCGGTAATATGGGTTGAGGCCCCCAACCCGTCAATAAGTGACGGTTGGGTTGATAAAAATTAGGACCGTTTTAAAATGAAAGTTTTAAGCCTATAACCGCCAAGCCCAAACCCACGGCGAGCTAACCTGCAGGGTTGGCGAGCCAACCCGTTTAACCTTTTTTTTTTTTGGCAAATTTTTCCCTTTGCCTCTTAGTCTCTACACTCTTAGCCTAGTCCACAGTGCAACAGTGAGCAGTCCATATCCAGTAGTCTAACACGGCAACACCAACACGGTCCCATTTTCACATTTTGCTTGCCTGTCGCACTCCTTCCAGACTCCCAACTCTCCCAGACCCAGTCTCCCAGTTGCCCTCAACCAATCCTAACTCCCAAGTCCCAAATCCCAAGCCCCAAGCTCTCAGCTCTTTGTCTTTGCTTTGCGCCTTTGTCCTAGCTCATGAGTGATGATTGAGCACTTGATAGTTGATACTTGATAGTGACTTGTGTAGTGACATTGTGTTTGTGACTTTGTGGTGGTGTTAATTTGGATTTATGTTTTAATTTGAGATGTTTGTTAAATTATTAAGGACATATCATGTTCATTTAATCATGTTTAATATTTTGATATATTTGAAACTTGAAACCTGAAACTTTGGATGGGTTCCATGTTTTATTTATGATAATTTCTATTTGCATGTTTTATTTTAGGTAGTTAAGAATTTGGGACTTTGAGTAGGTTTTATTTAAAAAATATTTTTAAAAAAATTGGCGGGTTGGCGGGTTACGCGGGCCGGGTTGAAAAAATTCCAACCCGTCAGAAAGCGGTCCTAAAAAACCCAGCCCGTCAAGCTTCAGACCCACTACGGGCCAACCCATAATCGACGGGTTGGCCCATATTACCGGCTCTAGTTATTAGGTCAATGGTGTGTGTGTGTGTGTTTTTTTGGGGGGGGGGGTGTTTCCTCTTTGAACAACTTTAGCGTTAACCTTTATCAACGTCGCAACATATTGATAATGAGTGCCGGGTGATAAATAAACTATACTCCTCAAGATTTATTTAATATGTTTATTAGTTTTTTTTTCTCAAATTCATCTTATTAATATTTTCCCAACAATAATGAAATAAGGAAAAAAAAAAAAAGATAGGCTGGTCAGAACATAAAAGAAAGGAAGGGAGAGAATTATGAAGGATGTTTACTGTATTTAAAAAAAATCATATCATATTAATTAATTTAACTAATATCTTAATCTACTTAAATCAGTTAATTAGGTCTTACATTAAGGACTACTGTTCCAATCCTTAATAGAAGACTTATTTAACTAATTTAACTAGATTAAGAAAACTATGTAAGTAGTTAATTATAAAAAATATGAAATTTTGTTTAAAATATCATAATCATCTTTCTTAATATCTTCTATCCCTCTTCTACTTGATTATGGTTGAGAGAATATTAATGAGGATAATTTAAAAAAAATGATAAATATTATAAATAGATATTATATTTAAGACTAAGATCAATTCAACCATTATATCTTATATTAAATGGAGGGGGAGTATAAATCATCATTTACTTGAAAATATTTCATAGAATCAAACGAATTCTCAGCGCGTGCACACAAATATTCCCTTCAAATTATGATTGAAAACACAAATAAATTAATAATTGCAAATATAATTAAACTCGCCTTCAGTTGCGTGAAGGTCAGAGTTTTTATTTGGTTTTTTACACTCAATAAACAGCATCTCGTTCTCATCTTAAACATAACGAGTTTATAAAGATGATCAAAAAATAGTAGCGCTAAAGTTACATTTCCAGATCAACGAATAAAATAGTTATTCGCTGACAAAAAAAAATCTGCATAAAAAAATAAGAGAATTATAATGAGATCTAAAAAAATTACAAAATAAATATCAAATATTATTATTTTTTACTTTGAAAATTCGAAACTTATCATCACATATTACTTAAGTTGTTATTGAGTTTTTTAATAATTATTTTTTTTTGTTTGAGATCTTGTTGTAATTCTTTCTAAAAAAAATTTCACAAAAAAAAAGACCTCTTTATATATGCACGCACGCGCGCAGAGAATATTGATTATAGTTAACTAACATACAAAGAATATATCAGTGATATTATTCGTCAAATTATATATATATATATATATTTATTAGGAAATGGCTGCAAGATCTAAACCGACTACTCAAATATTTCTCACTGAACTTTTGTCTTTTTTTAATTAAGAAATTATTTACTTTTTTCGTAATTAAAAATAATTAACCAATAGGAATTTAAGACAGGCACATAGATCCGTGGGGAGGAAGAGATGTGATTGGGCACACACGATTTCCTTCAATTGTGCTGCTTTTAACGGTGCCCGCGCATAATAATGTATCATGGGGGATGCTTAATATAAGACTATTATGTCCTATTTGGTTGGATTACATGAATGGAAATTACATGTAATCATGATACAAAAGACTGATTCAGTTGTTTGGTTGTACTTACATAATGTAAAAAGGATAACGTTTTGTAATCCTCATTCCCTTAGAAGGCTGCATCTTGATTACATAGCTAGACCCTATGAATAAGGATTACAGCGTGAGAAAAATACAGTATTGTCCTTAAAATGAAGTCACAAGCCGTCGACACCTCCTCTATCATCTCTGCGGCAATTGTTGTGCTTTGTTATGGTGGGTATCTTGGCTTCACTCCATTAAACTTCTTCTACTCACAGCGTTGCAGCTCCACGATTCCATTTTCTTCTCAGATTTACCTTTACATTGACTTCCGAACTAATCGACGGCAATCTACCTCCTTACTCCACCTTCTAGATCTGAATCCTCATTAACTTTTCACACAACCCAATCTTTCTTTGTCTTTTACAAATATGGTTTGACCCAATAATTTTGCAATTCTATTTTTGTTTTGGATTTTACCTTGGATTGTTTCTGGTTCTTGATTACGGTGATAGACGAGGAAGGAGAAGGAGGAAGTAGGGTAGAAGGGAAGGAGTGAGGAAAGAAAGAGAAGGGTATTTCAGTCAATTTTTTTTTTTTTTTAACATTGTCAAGATTAACCAAACATACTTATTGTAATCCTCTTTGCATTGCATTCCATTCCCTACCATAACATTATATTCCATTACTTATGATTCTATGAACCAAATTGGCCATTAATTAATTTGAAAAATTACTTCTTTCATCTTATTTTATAAGCAATAACTATTATCTTCTTTTTGTTCCTAAATATAAATAACATTTGGAAGTTGCCTTAAAATTTTGTAACGAATTCCCTATTTTGTCATCATTAATTATTTATTTTAATATCCAATATATTTATTATTTTATTTTCCAACCTATCATCGCTCCATCACATATTCTTTTTCTTCAATTATTCTTTTTATTATAATAATTTTCTTATTATCTCTCTTATTCTCTTTCTCCCTATAAATAAAGGTATTTTAGTGAAAGAACTTCTAATTTATACACATTTGTTGTCTTTAATTAATTTTAACTAATATTTTGATCTACATGATAAGCTCCAATGTTGCTTATAAAAAGAGACGGAGGGATTAAAGAATTAGCAAAATAAGTCAATTTTATTAACCACGAGTTATTAAGTTATTTTAAATTATTTATATGTATTATTTTTTTAAACTAATATGCTTCGTTTATAAATTAATATATAATCTAATGATTAACATTAAGTGTTTTAAAAAATCATATAATATACGGTATAATTAAATAATTTAATATTTTTGTCTTTCTAAATTAGTCAATTGAATCTTATTTAAAAATTAAAAAGAGTTTTTTTTTAAAGGTAGATATTATTGAAGAATCAAAGGAAGTAGAAAGTTGGGAACTTTTGGATATTACATGTTTTACTGCCTCAGATTCCACTATGGTATTATATTGAAATATAAAGTAGATTTGGTTTTTATATTTAGAACTAAAATAAAATATAAACAAAATCTTATATTAAAGATTGAATATAGTATTTATTTAATTTATCCTGACGGCGATCATGCATATAACTGATACAAATATTTTTAAAAACATGATATTTATTTATTACAAATCTATCTTCGAAGTCCTTTTGGAAAAAAAATTGTCTAATTATGGAATTTTGGAAGTAAAAACATGAAAAAGGAGAATGCACGGATTATTAGTGGTGAGCTCTTGAGGTCCTTGGAGAGCAGTGAGCTGTCGATTTTAAGTGGGGGCTCTTCTTTCGTCCCCTAAGTCACCTGAATGGTGCCATTTTCTGCCATACAAGTGCATTAAAGAGCAGCCTCAACTGAAAATTACTTTACAAAAAGTCAACTGAGGGGATCAAGTACGCTAAATAAAAGTTCAGATTCACGGACAATAATTTCCTGACAAGAAAATTATATCAATTCAATGAGAGACGATGCGTCAAGCAGGCTTTCCAGAAGATGCAGGTCTCAATCCCCCCCCCCCCGGCCCCCCAAAAAAAGAAAAAGTCAAAAAAACACTTCTAAGAGCCTGTCAAGTCAATGAAGAAATTTATTAATTTAAATATTTTGCAAGCCATCGTTGAGATTGTGTTCCAGTTTTCCTTCAAAAACTTACAACTATGTTTGATAAAAATAAATATAATTCTTTTAAATACAATTATGTTGATAAAAAAATATAATTCTTTTAAAAATCTAGGCCTTCTTGGCGTCTTTGATATGAAGGGATTTCTTTTCTATATTTTTTGTTATCACCTCATGAACAGCGATTTTTAATCATGCCCTATTTATTTAAGAGTGTAAAGGACATTTTCCGTCCTGAAGTTGTATTTTCCATTTCAATTATATTTTATTTTATTTTGTTTAACTCTCTATATTGTAAAGGAGCCCTTTGTAATATTTCCTCTACAATCTAATAATAAGCGTAGCAAAAAAATGTAATAGTAATTAAACATTTTTCCGTATTATAAACAATACAACTTGAAATAATTACGTTGAATGATTTAAACCTTTGGAGATATCTAATATATATATATATATATTCAGCACATCACATGTGAACCTAGATTAGTACTACCTCCACTCCTTAATATAAGATCCTGTTTGACTTTTATTTTGATCTTGAATATAAGACCTCAATCCACTTTGTCTCTCTTTTTTTTTTTTTCTAAAGTAGCCCTTCTAACAATAATAGTTATAGTTAATACACTTGATTAGCAAGGATATTTTAAGAAAGACAATACCTATTTATGACAAATAACTAACTCAATTTACTTTTTTAATCTTTTTAAATTAGTCAATTGATTCTTATAATTAGAACTGAAGGTAGTAGTTTTTAATGATTATTTAGATCCCAATTTACGTTGGTTTTAAACGTTGGACCAAAACACGCCATGTACCGCAAAATGAAAAGATCATGCAGAATAAAGAATTTTTTTAAAAAAAAAAGGAGGAGCAAAAGGACACTAGGGGGCAGATAGGGCTAATTTGGATAGTAATGATGATTGACAGGTTGAAATCAAAGTCAGCAAAGTGATGATGAAGTTTAAGAGTATAAAACAAGTATTTGGCTTAATTATGTTATAGTTACAAAACAAAACAACTAAGATCGACATCATTTTCAACGTATCTGGCCATAAAACTAGGAAAAGGCATCGCAAGCTTTGTTTTATTTCTTTTTTTTCTTAATTGTCAAATATATTTGCTCTTGTAATTTTAATGCACTAAATTTAATGTGTGTGGAAATGGAATGCTTGGTACTGTACAAAAACCCAGCAATCCGGTATGGTTCAGTCTAACCCAAGTAAATCCGGTCTAAAAGAAAATTGGCCTGAAACAAAATTGGACCGGACTGGTATTATTGGGCTAGGCTGGACTAGGGACTGGCTCTCAGACCAGTTGATTCAGTCCAATCTAACTGGGTTTTTTTAAATTATTATTTATAAAATTTTAATTTGATTTAATTTTTTAATATAAGTTTCTTGTCTATTCAAATAATCAAGATTTATCTATTAACTTTCTAAGTAATGAGCATGCGTATATATTTTCTACAATATAAGATCTATATTAATGAGGATTAATTATTAAAACATGACATTATTGGGAAATTAAAAGGGAATGATCAAATTTGATAAACTTTGGATTAAAATATATGTAAAATTTTATATAATAAGTTACAATCTTGCCTCCTGTTAAAGAAAAAGAATTTTAAAAAAATAAATTTAGGTCTTAGATTGCTTGGACTGATCCAGGCAGTCTAGAGGACCAAGTCCAGTCTAATCCGACCTCAGGTTAGTACTGGACTAAACCAGATTTTGGACTGTCTTTTTTAACCTTGAGGTCTTTACTGAATTAGACTTCGGATTGATAACAAATCTAATCTAATCTAGTCTATGCCCGCTCAAATGCCCCTGGCGGCCCTGCTTTGAAATAGGCAATAGTATTTCCACTTTAGTGGAGCTCCCACTACCTCAGCTTTCTTTTCAGTTTTATTTCTTGCAACACTTGGCACTTATCTAATTTAATTTAAAATATTATTATTAGTGTCAAATTTATAAAATATCCTTAACAAACTAGTAATAATTAACAGTATAATAAATAAAATATTCGTCGAATTTAATTAATTCTTATATTCTTGTATACATTCTGTTCCTTTAGTTAATCTTCTTCATGTTCAAAGGCCGTGCTATTCTATTCTGTTTGGCATTAGTTTAAATGATGAAAGTGGAGTCGGCCGTGGATAATAATTATACTTTTAAAGTTCCATGAAAAATAGTGACTATAATATAAATACCCATAACATACTGGTCAAAAACGGTTATAAGGTCTGGGAAAATCTGCTGCAAGCATTTATAATTTCACCTAGATTTTAATAAGACCCCCGTGGTTTTTTTTTCCCCATGAGGTTCATATAGTTTCATTTGTTTTTAATCAAGTTGATGTAGTTTTTTACAAGGTTTTCATAGTTTTAAAACGAGGTCCTTGAAATTTTAGGTGACTGATGATAAGAAAAAATTACAGGAACTTGATTAGAAATTATATGAAATTATAGGAACATAATAAAAAATTACAACAACCTAATTAAAAATAAGTAAAGCTATAAAAATTTTGCAAATTGATATATTTTTTTTAATTTCATTCCTATCCAATGTGGGACTGGGGCATCTTGCCTATTTCAAATCACAGGACGAAAGTCAACTTATTTTAATTTGATGGTTTTGTTAGACTACTCAAAAGCCACCCACGTTGTGGCGTTGTTATTATTATTTCCGGTTTTAATTATAAGATTTTATTGATAGTTTCATAATTAATTACTATTTTTGATACTAATTATTATGGTTCAATTATAATCTATAAATAAAATTTTATAATTAAGATCCAGAAGAACTATTTAATTATGGGGCTCTCGGCGCAGTTTGGTGGTGATGAAGATCCACGTACTATTAATTAATCAGGGTTGCTTCTTCTGGTAATCTTTATCATACGTGGGATTCCATGATTTGTGACTTTGGGTTAAAGACAGTTGTTTTCCGTTATGTGCAGCTTTTGCTTTGTAAATTCCGCATATTGCCCGGTACATGTGTATCTATATATATAATTATATACACACAAATATATGCAATGAAATTTTATTTAACTTTTATTTTACTTTTAAATATAATATTTTAATTTATTTTGTCTCTTATATTTATTTATTTTTTATAAGATAGTTTTTGTAATAATGGTAGTTTTATTCAACACACTTGATTAACAAAAATATTTTAAGGAAGATAATACCTATTTATTACAAAGAACTAACTTAACCAATTTTTTAATATATTTAAATTAATCAGCTAGCTCTTATATTAAGGACTAGAGGTAGTATTATTTTTTATTTATAAATTATGATTTTTTTAGTTTTAGCCATTTAAATTTTAAATCATTGTTTTTGTTTTTTTTTTATTTGACTTTATTTTGGTTCACTAAAAGATTTTTTATTCATAGAGCAACTGCTAAAACCAATCAATTGAGGTTAAATTTCAGGAACAAACATTTTTTATTTCAAATTCCAGTGATCAAAACCACTTGCTTCGAATTTGAAGGTTTAGAAATGGTATTAACACCTCTTTTTAATTAGATGTATGATATCAGATGAAATAAAAAAATATAAAATAAGAATATTTATACATAATGATAAATAAATTTTAGTTAAAATGCAATCAATATTACATGCCTCAGTTATTGCACCACATCACGAGATTTTTATGCATCGAGCAAAAATGAATAGCATAGCCAGTTCCAAACTGCTTTACATGTGTGTGTCTATGTGTGTATGTATATAAATTTACTGTAAAAAATAAAATAAGTACGACCGTATAAGAATATATTTGAATACACACGTAGCGGCTAATAATATTAAATACTCCTCTGATCCTTAATATAACATCTATTTAGCTAATTTGATTATATTAAAAAAGTTAGGTAAATTAGTTAATTATAAGAAATATGACATATTTTTTTTTAAACATCATAATCATCTTTATAAATATCCTTCTAATTTTGTGTATTCTGGAGATAAAAGGAAGAGAGAAAATAACTATAAATCATGAACAGTGTGGTTTACCTTTCGTGTTTACCAAGTTCGATGGCTTGATGCTATGCATGGGAAAATATATCTAATGGCAAATCAATACTTATAAAATCATGTGCTGTCACTAAGGAAATAAAACATTCATTAATGATGTTCTTACCATATTATTTTAAATCAGTGAAATTGCTAACGTGGCTGCATTACTTGTTTGGATTAGCTGTCATGTGAGACAAATATGTGAAAGGATTTTTATCTTCTAAAATGTAAAAATACTTATTCTAAGCTAATTCAAATATATTATGATGTTACTAAGCTAATTTATTTTACCATTGCAAACTGATATCGCCTTGAGTTAATTCATCACTCTTGCTATACCAAGTGTCGGACTAATTTGCCCTTCTTCTTTTTTTTTTCCCCAGCAAATAATTGGACCCTATAAAGTCAAGTCGGGTTATTGAAAAAAGAAAAAACATATTGTAAAAGGTTAGAGATAATTTTCAATTTAATACACGGAGTTTAAAATTTTTTAAACTTTTAAGAATTGTGTCATTTGTTGCAACATTATGTGACGTATTCTTAAAAAAAAAAATGAATGGATTTTGCTAACGGGAAAAATTTAAAAATTGATTAACCTTGAAGCTGGCTAAAAAAAAAGATCAATCTTGAAATTTCTGTCAACTTATATTTTATTTAAAAAAACAGAAAAAGGGTAAAATACATATGCTCTGTGAGATATACCTTTGGTTCTGTCTAGTGGTTTTTTTGTTGTTTTCTTTTTCAGTCTTTGTTTAGTTCTTCTAGGGATGAGGTATGAATTAGTTTGTGCTGAGAGGTTTTTTTGAGTGTTTCTGTGGCCTCTAGGCTATTACTATTTGTGATTGTAATGATTTTTTGACATTAATAAAATAACTCTTTTTGGCAACAAAAAAAAAAGAAGAAGAAGAAAGAGGGGGGCATTTTCAGGTGAAGGAAGGCCCAAAAGGACCACAGTAATGTCCCTTCCAGCCAACGGAGAGATAATCCAAGCCCGTGGATTTATTTTATTATTAAAAAATGGAAAAGAATAAAGAAGTGGCCAAAAAAAGGAAAAGACTGAAGAAGAGAAAGAAAATTTAGCAATAAAATAAATACGAGGGGAAAAAAGAAATGAAAAGAGACGAATGAGAGAATATGAATGCGGGAAAATGAAGGAAAGAAGAGAATAAAGCAGAGAACAAGTGAAGGAAGAAAAATGAGAATACTCCCCACTAATATGAACTGTTGTGGCTTTTGGCAAAGTATATTCCCAAATTTAATTTAACAGAAAAAAGAAAAACAGTGCAATATAAATGCATGATCCGCACTCTATTGATAAATATAAAAATTAATCAAATTTTGCCCATTTTAAGCAATATGAGATCTCATCGAAGGTAATTCTTTTCTTTAATGTAATTCTTTAGGTTAGAGGGTATTTGTTTTTGGCAAATAATTTTTTTATCATTAATTTATGATAAAACAAGGGATATTATAATATTATATTTATTTAAAAACCAAAGCTATAAAAAAAATAAAAATTGTCAAGTTCTAATTAAATGGTCCTATTATGAAATGACCATCCTGCTCCTTTAAAATAAAAACAAACATAAACTTTTTTTTACTTTTATGGGAGCGAAAACAAAACCTAAAATATTGTCGTCCTCGTTTATATTGAAGGACGTCGCAGCCCTTCTCTCGGCCATTAAACGAAGAACCAAAAGCACGTGGCTGCACGCGCTTCTCTCTCCCCCATACCACAAAAAGCACCATCCCCCATAGAAAAACCGCCTTCTCACCATCATTCCTTGGCTGTTGTTTTTGTTGCGTCAAAAGAGAAACGGAAAGAAAAAGAAACCAACCCCCCCCCCCCTCTCTGTCGTTTGGCTTTGTTTATCAACCAAATCTAGAGTAACCCATTTCGCTGCTCGTCCATTTGAAGGAAAAATATACACAGTCCCATTCCATTTTTCGCTCGCCAGTTCAATGCTTCTGAGGCAGGTCTTAATTGCTAGGCAATTATTAATTTAATTGCGGCAACTTCTCCTACCCCCATTTGTTCTTATCTTTCGCTATATGACCCTGGAGGCTCACTGAGGTTGCTCGCACCCATTTTCGCAGCTAAGGTGGGGAGGCTTTGAATAAGGTATATTTGTGTGGTGATGAGTTTCGGCTTTCAATTCTTGAAATGTTTTCTTTTCACTTTCGTTTTTTTGAGGAGATATTTGAGTACTGTTATTTTTGTTGGCGCTGCTCTGCCTTCATTGATCTGATGTGTTTTTGTTGTATGATTTTCGGTTAGGGATTGTTGTTACTGATTAGCTCTGAAAATCGTGGCGGGTGGGGTGTTTACTTGATGGGTATTCGCCATTTGTTTCCCTCTTCCTCATCTTTGTTTTGTAGTTTGAATCACGCCAACCTTCTTAGGGTTTGATTCTGAAGTCTGCAGGGCCACTCCCTATCAGATATTTTGTTTTCTTGCGAAGAAAAGACGAGTTTTTTTCGGGATTTACATGCTTTATGGCAAAATGGGTTTTAACATAATCTTTACTCTCTCATTAAGAGCTTGTAAGGAATTTGTTTGTTGTTACTTGTAATGCTTGCTGTTATTTTTGAAGTATTTGCTCTTTTACTCTCTTAGATATTTATGACGTCTTAATTGGTTTGCTCTGACGATTCCCTGAGCTAACACGGAAGCACGTTGATTTTGAGCGTTCTTGCCGTGTCATCTATTGGATGGCTAAAAACAATGTCATGTATAACAGCAGAATGTGAGAAAGTTTTCTTCTGTTCAATGAATTCCGTCATGTCATTAATATGAGATACTGGTCTTTGTGTTTCCATCTGAGATTAAGTTTGGCTTTACCTGGGTATCTGCACCAAGCATAATTGCTATTCCTACGAGGCTATGCTATGTATTTGCGATTCTTATAAGATGGAAATTCAGTTTCAGGGTCATTACTTCAGTGCGACGTGGTTATGATGTTATCATTGTTATGTAATGCATTAGCGCCTTTTTTTTTTTTTTTGTGAATTGCTAAATCATTTTCGGATTTTCTCTGCTAGGGTGGGGAAAATTTCAATCTTTTTCCCTTAATTGAGCGTCTTAGTTGTGCAAATATACCTTTCCATTCTTAAGGTAGTTTATGCTTTTTGAAATGGGAAGAATTCTCCTGACTATGCCTTTTATTTTCTACCTGTACATCTGGAGATTGTCTCCTTGTTGCATTCTATTGCAAACATCCTCATGCTAATAGCTGTATGGATAATATTTTGTACATTTTCAATTTTTCATGTTTCTGTTCATTGTTTGGTATTATTAGTTGCATTATTAAAAATGCCGTCCATTTTCTCATTAAATGCTGCATGTCTCCCTGATCTAGTATGTTCACAGGTGATGGAATCCTTAGTTGTCTTTTTTGTTTGGCATTAGTATGACTTATGCTTTTCCCGCTCCCTCCAATACTCAATAGGTCCTCCCTTTCAAATCTATGGCGGGAGAAACATCATGGATCGTTCACTGCCTTGATAATTCAACCAGGGAGAGTAGGGAGTTTGATTCATTTTTAGAACTGGGTGAGGAAAGTGATAAAGAAGTCGCTACTGTTTGTGTGGATAGTATTTTGCCTGATGAGCTGTTGGAACGTATCCTAGCCTATCTTCCCGTTGCAAGCATCTTCAGAGCAGGTTGTGTCTGTAAAAGATGGCACGAAATTGTTACCTCAAAGAGGTTTCTGTGGAGCCTTTCACATGTGCTTCCGCAGAAACCTTGGTACTTTATGTTTACAGGCGTTGATGAGCCAACTGGTTATGCTTATGACCCAATCCTTCGGAAATGGTATGGCATTGAACTTCCCTGCATTGGCACTTCTAGTTGGTTAATTGCATCATCTTGTGGTTTAGTTTGCTTCATGGACAATGACAATCGAAGTGAATTATTTGTGTGCAACCCCATTACTAAAATCTATAAGAAGCTTGAGGGGCCCCCCGGTGCTGACTTTTCTGATTACAGTGCATTGGCAATTTCATTAAACAGAGTATCACAAAGTTACACAGTGGCTATCGTTAAATCAAAGGAAGTGCCTGAGAACTTCTGTCATTCTGTTATTTCAATTCATATATACAATTCAGAAGATAAGACCTGGGTGACCAGTTTAACAGAGGTTTTGACGGGGTGGAGAGGTGGTGATGAGAGTGTGACATGTAATGGGGTGCTGTACTTTTTGGCTTATTCAACCGTGGGTGGTCAAGCAGAAAATCGACATGCCCTCGTGGCATATAATATCACCAACCATTCGTCTCAGCGATCCTTGGCAAGGAATTTTATTCCAATGCCTTGTCCTCTAACATGTGGTCGTCTGATGAATTTGAAGGAGAAGCTTGTAATGGTGGGAGGTCTCGGTAAACTTGATCGGCCGGACATTATAAAAGGGATTGGCATATGGGTGTTAAATGATGGGAAATGGGACAAAATTGCCCGAGTGCCTCACAAATTCTTTCAAGGATTTGGAGAGTTGGATGATGTGTTTGCTAGCAGTGGTACAGATGATCTCATATATATTCAAAGCTATGGAGCCTCAGCACTTCTCACGTATGACATGAACCATAAACAATGGAGATGGTCACAGAAGTGTCCAGTGACAAAAAGGTTCCCCTTGCAGCTCTTCACTGGGTTTTGCTTTGAACCCAGGCTTGAAACTGCTCCATAGTTGGATCATCCATTATAAATGCTGCTATCGGCTGTGTGTCTAAAATCTCTACCCGTTGTGCCCTCTTTTTTTCATTCAAATTTAATATGATATGATTTCTGTCTACCAACTTCCAACAGCCTATAGAAAATGTACTTGCTGATAAAGTTGTTTATTCATGGATACTGGAATATCTTTTATGACATTCGAAAATACAGAGAACTATATGGATGTCTATGTGTTTGTGTCTGTGTATATATAATTCTAATTCTAACGAGCGTGTGCGCATGTGTGTTGGCTGCTTCTTTTTTTCTTTGTGCACTTGCTCTGGTCAGAAACACCTTTTTCCTCGACTTGCGCAGCCTCTGTTACCATGCAATGTGTAATCCCTCTTTAGACGTCTGCTTTAGGAATTACTGGAAGCTTGCTGGTCAAAAAAAAGGAATTACTGGAAGCTGGTTCTTTGTTTCTGAGAAGTTTCATATCTTTGGATTTTGCTTCGTTTTCCAAGAAATATCTTGGTTATGGTGCATCTGATCTGCTTTTCTTTGCTTGGTTTTAACAAAAGAATAAAAAATAATAGTAATAAAGATTCATCAGACTTTATCACGTTCTCTACGTTGTTCTCCCAACCCTACCTGTGTGTGTCAGCAGTCAGCACCTGGCAAGATTGTCTATCCAAAATCTATTTCCTTGTCGTGGAACTTATCCTGCCTTGCTAGAAGAATAATAATACAAGTATATATGCTGTTGAATTATGGATGAGTGTGTGTGTGTGTGAGATAGTCTGGGAAAAGCTGTGTAGGGCTCTCAACCTTTTGTTTTTAATCTCAAGTTTCCATAACTGGTTTTATTAATCTTAAAGTGAAGAGGCTTAAAAGGGGGGAAAAGGCAGCCAACCGGCCAGGGATGATCCTAAATGCTGGGTAGTTGTACGGACTGGCAGTGATTTGGAAAGGACTTTCATGAGCATTTTCATTATACGTTGAAGAACCAATAAGCGTAGGGTATGGTAAAGAGAAAGATCACAATAATTCGGATCACTGAATCTGTGTCGGTTGCTGCTGCATGTGATGTGTGGGGGTGTCGTCCGTACAATGCGTTAAAATATACATAGAAAGGAGGAAGGGAAAGTGAAGGGGCAGGCTGAATGGAGGGTTGGTGGGGACGTGAGGTCCACGAGTGGCTTTAGTGGGGAAGGGGAGCTGTGGTGGGGATGTGACTATTAAAGCAAAAAACAAATCTTTCTTTTCAAGTGGCCGTATCACTTCCCATCCCAACCAAAAAAAGCTGAATATTCAAATGGCCTTCTCTCATCGGAGTGGTTTATACTTTTTATTTTTATATATGTATAAAATTAAATATTACTCTTCTGTTTTAAACATAAAATCTAGTTAATTAATTTACATATATTTAAAAAATTAATTGGATTGATTTTTTTTCCATTAATAGGTTGATTGTTTATTACTATTATTATAATGTTAAAAAACATTACTTTTTATAAAACAAGTCTTTGAAGAGAGTATTATATGTGGAAGATATGGATGATGATAACTAAAAAAAATTATGTAATAAAAAAATTATCTTTTAAAAGTATTAAATATGGGAAACAGTTAAGAATGAGTCTTCTGAAAAAAAAAAAAATCATTTCGTCAAACAAGTCTTACGTTTTGGAAGACTCGAGAGTATTAAATTTGAAAAGACTTAATTTTTATTGAGGGAATTAATACAAAGTTTTAAGAAAATAATTTAATTGTCTGAAAGTTCAGTAGTAATTGAAGTATGTAATAACAAATTTTGGTATAAAAAATAACGGCAAGTTTTTATTACTCACTTATCATTTTGTTAGGATTTTTTAATAATTAAATATTTTTTTAAACCTCATAATATTTGTCCCCTTTTTATTTAAATGATCATTTTGTTCTGCATATCCCGTTCATAAAATTAAAAAGGAATTAACATTAAAAGGGTAATTTATTCAAAAACCGTTGAACCCGCAGCTGTCAAGTACCAAAAGTGGCAGTTTTTGGTTGCGAATATGGAAGGACCCTCTCGAAGTACTGACGAATTTTGGCGCCAAAGAAAGGACGAAGTCGCTGTCGTGTCTCGAGCCTCGACGACGGCCAAACCGGCCCCTGCGTCAAAATTGATAAATCTCTGACAGCTGAAAGGTGAGGATTGAATTGATACGCATCATTAATTGATTTTGGCTCTTAGCATTAGGGTTCTGCCTGGCTGGGGAGTTCCCGACAATGTTTCTCTATCTGCACATTATTTCTTGTCTGGGGTTTACTGCTGCATTAAATTTTGATCGCCCTATTTGGAAACCTAATGCTGTCTTCTGATTTCTAGCAATTAGGATTTTGGGAGTAAAGGCTGTACTCTATTGTCTTAATTCGTGAATACCTAATTGGATTTTGTTCATGATTGCGGGATTTGATCTGAAGCCTCTCGAGTTTCACACTTTCACCTGGACTCCTCTCTTTTTTCTTCTCAGTCGGGTGAGCGAGTCGAATTGGTAGATCCCATTTCTAATGGAATCTTTGAATGTGAGCGCCTGTAGACTCGGATTGTGAAAATGAGGTTTCTGAACTATCGGGTTTTCGCGGACTTGACAATTGGTAGCGGGTAGATTATCTTTCCAATTGAAGGCGTGTTTTCTTTAGCTCTCCTTTTGAGGGACTGGGTCAATAGTGGCAACAGTAGAAGTCTTCCCTGTGACCTGCTGGTTTTTGATAACACGAGTGGGAAACCACGCCATTCCATGTGGCGACGAACAGAAGGAATTGAACCGTATTTATTATTTCTCATTCAAGGTGGATGAGAAACAGCTGGAGCTTACTAATTCGGGTCTAATGTCTTCTTTGCTTCATTATTTGATCACATGACTTAATTTCGTGGTAGCTATTCTGTGCATCTGAATATTTAGTCACGTTAAACATTGTTATTTCCTGTGAAATTAATGACAAAAAGAAGTTTTGCAGAATAGTTCAAAGTTGATTGGAGCAATTGCATTTGGTATTTGGGTTAGATTGTGTTATAGTCGCTGGTCAAAAAAAAAAAAGATTGGGTTATAGTCACCCCCGAAAGACCACGGACCACTAGACCCGGAAGACTTTCGGTCAGTTTTTTCTGTCTATCTGCGCATCCCTTTGAGTTGTGTCAATAGAATGCACTTTTTACACCATTTCATAATTCATAGAATGCTGTTTTGTTACCTGTTTCACAAAATCGGCTACCAAAAAGTCGGAGGTTCCTTTTTGAACCGAGGAGTGTTTCAGCGTTCTGATATCAAGCTGGTTAAGGTTGATAGTTTACCCTCAGGTGTTCGTAAGTTACGATTGTTTAGGGTGTGTTTGGCAAGCACCCAAAACCATGGTTTTGGGACCCAAACCATGGTTTGGGAAAAATGTTAGCCAAACACCCTTAAAAAAATCAAAACCATGGTTTTGAGAAAAGCAGAAATTTTTTACTTTTCGAGGAAAAAGAGGAGAGTGTGAGAGCCTATAGGATATGTATCTTGTTGTTTTTTTTATAAACATATTTTTTATAAATATATTTAATCTTATATCTTATAAATATATATACATATTAATTATTTATTAATTATATTATCTTATATATTATTAATATATGTTAATAAAAAATATATTATTAACAATTTTATTCCTTCAAATTAAAATATATCATAAAATATATTTTTTCTATAATTATCATATTAATTTATGTCAATTTGTATATATAAAAAGTACTTCTAATAATAACTATCCAAACACTCACACTTCTCAAAATCACTTTTTCACAAAATCTATTCTTCCTAAAATCTATTTTTTTCAGAATCTATTCTCCAAAAGCTATTCTCCAAACCATGGTTTGCTTTCATCCAAACACACCCTTAGTTGATTTGGAACTTTGAAGGATGAAACAGAAAGTTCTGATGTTTCCTTTGGCTTTTGCATTTTCAAGGGCACTGTGGGTAATTTCATAGTTTTCTTCTTTGCAAGATACAAATGTTTTATTATCATGTTTATATAAAATATGGATTTGTAAGATCTGCCCCTTGCAAATCTCACTTCAAAGAAAGTTGTTTTCATACCACAATCCATAGTTAGAGGAGCATGGCTGGACTAGAACTTGCTTCTTAGTTCTTACAGGCCTAAAGCATCAAGCTCAATGGCACGGTATCTTGCATTGAAATACCAATTTCAATCGAGTTTGGCCTTTATGGTTTTCGATTATATTCAATATTTTGGCCAAGTTGAGTCAATCTTAAATTTAAATATCTTTAATAGCAAGATAAATGCAAAGAGAAACTCGATCATAATTTCCAGTACATAATATAAAACTAAAAGCCTATTTTTCTTGAAAACGACCATTTCAGTACACATTGCAAATCCAGGGAATACGTCTCTAAGTGCCTACCTGACCTCAGGAATAATCATACAACGTTATGCTCTTATCATCTGATACACTGGCAAGCCGACCAACTCGAACATTACTGCCTCCAGGTGGCCTAAATGCCACTCCCCACACTTGGTCTGTATGGTTGCTCATCGTCTGCACAGCAGCTCTCATGTTCAGATCCCAGAGTCTCACAGTTTTATCGCTTGAACCTGTGGCAACAGCCGACCCGTCTGGGCTAACATCTAGGCATAGTACCCAGCTAGCGTGACCTGACATGGATGAAACTAGGCTTCCTCCATCAGCATCATACATGTGGACATGTGCATCATCTGAAGCTGTAAACAGCAGCCTCGGATCGTAGGGCGAATATGCAAGTGAACGCACCGGCATGTGGTGGCCTTCAAGGTGATGTAAAAATTTGCCACGAGCTACGTCAAAGACAGATAGGGTGCCATCCATTGAGCCACAAGCAAGCCGTTTACCATCAGGGCTCCATGCAACTGATAGGACAAACTTTTTACTGCTGCTTCTGTCAGTTGGCTTGGGCCCTTCTGGACGAGGAATAGATAGAGTGGCAACAAGCTCCCATGTGGAAGTGTCCCAAAGCTTGACTGAAGCACTACTTCCACCAGCAACTGCCAGGATGGAACCCTGACAATAGGGTTGTTAGAAATGTCAAATAACCAAGTTGATAGAATTTTTCTAGTTTTGCTATCACAGGGAATTGTCATGGCCAGCTCAGACTAAGAGACATAGGATAACTCTACAATGATAAGCTCCATAAGCAAAATATATTGCTTAGCAAATTGTGAAGGAAGAAGGAGCTCCGTAGTTTAATTCTAAAGCTTCAGATATTTTTGTCATCACCAATGAAGGAATGAAGAAAAAGTGAGATAGAACCATCAGAATAAGAAAATTCCGATAGTCCAACGTATGGTGTGTGATGTGGAAGGCAGGCGGTAGTTAGTTATGCACCGATTACATAAATGCAACATTGTGATAATTGTGACATGACCAGAAAACTTGCCATTCCTAAATTTCAAATCAAGATTTGGGTTACGAGACTAGCATATGACTGAGATAAAGGTTGAAACAGAACATGCAACCAGACATGCAGAAGAAAACACAGCTCAAACTTATAGGAAGCACTGCAATCGCTAATCACAATGTATGACAAACGAGTTCATTTCTAAGAGTAGCTAATCCAGTTCGTGTAATAAAGATTTTGATGAAGCAAATAGACAATGCACATATTCAGCAAAATATATTACAGAAGTCGAAAGTCAACCAACAATCACCATGGCATTTAATGTAAAGGAGAGGGTAAGGCTACACCGTGTTACATCAGTAGCAAGGAAGATGAGCTTTCGAATGAACACTTCTCATAATTTTTCCATGTTTTGGTCAAATTAAAGCCAACTACGTCAAATGGGGACAAAATCTTTTCTTCACCCAGATATGCTTTTTATTAAAACGAAATGTTAATTGCTGAGAATAAAACACATTGCATAGCACGAAAGCCAGCATTTCGATTGCAAATAGATTCTATTCCTGATTTTGATCGAACTTGCTCTCTGAGTTTAAGAAGCTCCACTAACTAAAGGGGATCATAGATTTTAAGTTTTATAAACATACCCATACGTGTAAAAAATCTAGAAAACTGAGGGATTTGAAGTTCTAGGTAATAAATCTAACAAATTGAGGGATTTGATATATTCAACTTTTAAGCCAGTAAGAATGCCGATAAATAGTTTTACTTTTACCAACTCAGGGACAATTTCATACATGAAGCATATCTTGAGCCTTCTATATTAAAGAGAAATGGGGTTATATGCACGAATAGTGACTGTTACCAGGTGTTCCCAAATCAACTGCGAATACGAATAAGTTTCTCTCGCAGAAAGATCCTCAAATGAAAGATTTTAGGTGGAGTATATAGAAGATTTTGAGAAATCAACCTAGCACTTGACCGGTCGAGGCCAACAAGAGGCTACACACTAGTTTAGTATAACTGGCAATGGCTCAAGCTAAAACACAGGGTCCCCCCAAACCCCCCCCCCCCAAAAAAAAAAAAACCATTTCAGGATTTCTACCCTTGATGCACTTTCAAATCAACAAAACACAGTCCTTGCGGTTCAATTATACATTAAACGTGAAAAATTAGATTTTCCAGTATTATTTAGGACATAACCTCCGCATAAATGTAAAAACTTTCATATTTACAGGCTCAGAAACTTTGTAAATAGGTTTTGTAAGTATACAATGGGATCCAAATCTAATGGCATCAGAGAGACTAGTAAGTCATGAATTCCGTAACAGCATATTTCAGTACAAAAGCTTCGGGTGAATATATCTCAGAGACCATATGACGTATTTACTCCATAATAAATCGAGAAGCTTGAAAACTTAAAATTTCATGTAAGATCGGAAGCTCAATTACCTTGGGATCGAATTTCAATTGCCACACTTCAGACGGAGGAGCTTCCAGAGTAGCGATAGTGGCATTGGAATCGACATCGAAAACCCTGACAAAGCTATCGAGGGAAGAGGAAGCAGCAATTGAGCCGAGAGGATGAGCTGCCACAGAAGCAACACCGAGGCAGTGGCCGGTGTTGGTGCGCTCAGGGACGAGATCATCGGACCGCCACAGCCTCACAGTCTCGTCCAGCGAGCCAGTGAGAAGAAGGGGAGATCGAGAACTTGTGGCGGGAACCCACGTGACCGCCCACACGGACTCATCGTGCGCATTATCCACAGATTTCAGAGCTGCCAATTTCATTGCGCTGGAACCGAATCGGTGAGAACCCTAATCAGAAAAACAACAAATAGAATCTTTCACGGTAACTCATACAAGCAGAGAACTGTGAAAGATCGCAGTGTACTCCCATATCCTCTCTCTCTCTCTCTCTCTCTCTATATATATATATATATACACACGCATATTTGTATATATTTTGACCAGCGTACTAGCATTGCATGTGTAAGGGAGGCATATAATTTTATTTATTATTTATTATTATGTTGATTTTGTTTAAATAATATTAAGATAAATTTTTTATATAAATGTATAATTTTATTTAAATGAGTTATGATACATATTAAATAAGGATAAAATTTAAAAATTGTTAAATTTTAAATGAGAGATAATAAAATTTAAAATTTTTTATAATATACAATGATTTAAAAATATGATCATATTATAATTTTTTCTATCAGGTTTTGCCGGAGCGGCAATTTCATGACAGATGTATATTACGCAAAATCGGCTCACAAGTTCTGTTATTGGTCACCTGAGCAAGAAATTAACAGAACAATAAAATAATAATTGAAAATCTTGTGAAATAAAATAATGACTTGAAATAAATAATATCAAATATTTATAAAAATAAAAACAAGTCCGATTATTAATATTAATAATATACATTATTTTTATATAATGCGTGAAAAATTATATAATTATGTCAACATTGGAAACAAAGTTTCTTCATTTTCTATATAACAAAAAAATTTAGTTAAAATAAAGTATTCCAAATAATAATATTTTTATACTTATCCCAGAACATTTTTTTAAAATACTCATGTTGATTTGGTAGTATAATTTTGTTTGAAAAATTATTAAAAATACGTTGAAGTGGAGCTGAAAATGATTTAGTTCCAAAAATTATATTTTTTTTACGCATGTTACATGAGATTTGGGGGTGTTTGGGAACTTAAAAAAACACTTTTCAAAAACACTTTTTCACAGAATGAGATAAATTCTTTCACATATTTACTTCGTATACCGTAAAAACACTTCTAAAACCATGATTTGGTTTTCATCCAAACACCCTCATGATAAGTGTGATTGTGTGAACATCATAGTAAATTTCATCAATTTTTTTAA
The DNA here is from genome assembly GCF_004799145.2 of Neltuma alba. Lineage (NCBI taxonomy): Eukaryota > Viridiplantae > Streptophyta > Magnoliopsida > Fabales > Fabaceae > Neltuma > Neltuma alba. The sequence continues at coordinate 22,523 of NW_021637402.1, forward strand.
GGGCACAAACTCTGTCCCTCAAGTTTGCCCTTATTTTGATTTTTGATCTCTTAGGTTTCAAATTATAAATTTTGGTCGCTCAAGTTTCTTTTCATTTAAAATATTAGTCCCCATAATCTAATAAAAGCTTAGACTATTTTGTTCTTAAAGGGATCAAAACCTATAATTTGAAATTGTTTTTAACCTAAATCTATGATTTAAAATTTGAGAGATTAAAGTTAAAATAAAGACAGACTTAAGAAGCTAAAAATTATATTAACTTCTTTTTTAATACAAGAGAAGGCTAAAAGCCTAGAGAACTCAAGAATAAACTAAAAGGGATTGGCTCGCATTTTCTCAGTTTCCATCAGGCTCCCTGGGCTATCAGGACAGGAATCTATAAAAGCTGAAATTGCAAGACCTTCTTTGACCAACGCATCAGCGAGCTTATTCAGATCTCTGGAGATGTATCTTGTTAGAGGTAATCCTATTTGAGGTACTGTCTGACACTAAATGTGGACACCTCTCCCAAAAGGGATTCGAATCTTGATTTGTCACGTTGTGAGGGACTAGTCTTTTTTGTTAAACCCAGCCCCCATTGGTGACTGATGCGGTATTGAAATGAATGAAAACGAAAACAAAAAGGCCCATAACCATGGGACTCAAATTGGGCTTTTCTTGTTCTTGTTGGGCCTATCTGGCCTATGCTATTATTGATCCGTTGGTGGCCTCTCCCGATCCATGGGATTGCTTGACTTCGATCTTTATTTTTATTTGAATTTTAGCCCAAGTTTAAGAGTCCACGCAGTTATTCCTTGGAAAATGTAACATCATATATACATATAACACATTGGTAACTCATAACCAATGAGAACGAGAGGTAGACTTAACAGAAGATATTAGTCTTTCATAACATAAGATTCAAACTCTCACTAAAAAAAATATCTATATTTATTGTTTAACAATGCTTCGTATAGTTATAAATTGAGAGGTGGGAATACAGAGAAGGAATGAAATGAGAAACTGTTGGCACAACATCGCATAATTATGACAAATGTCGGGATGCAAAGGGAGGCATGCATGCTGTCGCTGTCAGTCAAAGGGACGCATGTTGTTTTTGGACCATGGAAATGCACACAAAAGTGGTCCATAACTGTGGTCCTCCCCTTCTTCTCAATTCTTCGTGCAGTTCATATGCCACACCAACAATTCATAGGATGCTTCGTCATATTGGACCCTTGCCTGAGTTTTATAAATTATTTCAAAAATAAAAAATCCGTTTAAAATAACTTATGCTAAATAAACTTTAAAAAAATTGGAATATTTGTTCTCGTGGGCTTTTCAGGATGCTGTGGAATGTTGAGAACTTCATAATTGTCAATGCCTCTGGGATGTGGGGGCTAAAATGAGGGACCCCCATATGCTAAAATTTAGGACACGAAGTCCATCTATGTTTCATTTTCCTAAAAGGAATCATCCTAATGTGTTTAACATGCTTTTTCTTCGCTATCATCTTTTAAATTGTATTGGCAAGCAGTTTTATTCATAAAGAAAAATAAAAAGTGAATTTACTTATATACTAATTAATTAATTTTTAAATTTTAAATACCATTATTAGTATTTATTTATTATCACTACTACTATTATAGCTGCCACGTGCTTTTCTTTCTTCCACGCATGTTTCAATAAATACCTCCTATAAGTCCTGGTCATACATAGATGGGATCCGTAGCATTCCTTAGGTTTAGCTGGCCCAGCATCATTTCAAGTGATACAGTTTAAAAAGCATAAACCAGAGTTAATTTTAATTGATATTTTGTACTATAATTGATAATCGATAATAAAGTTCAATGGAAGTTACTCTGTTTCAATGATGTCAGTATTGACAAAGGTAAGCATCTTGTTTAAGAGGACAAACAAGTAATCGCCTTGGGCGGAGACAAAAGTCGACAGTATTAAGATGCTCGAATAAGGTTTTTATTTGTGTGGGACCCTAATCCTGAGGTGGCCGAAATTTCGTAGACAAGAAGACGACTTGCAGTTAACCCGGCGAGGTAACTTGCTCGAAGAAATGGTGGACATATGGCATTGTCAAGCATGAAGCAGAAAGATGGTATGCCAGCATTCAGCTTTCTAATCAATCAATCAATTGCTTTTAAAGGGCAAAAAGAAAAAATCAAGGCTTGAATTTGAAATTTGAATGCTCAGAGAGAAGAATGGAAGTTACAGAAAAAGAGGGTAAAAGGAGGGAAGAAGAAGGGTTCATGGCGGACAAGTTAAAACGGGGCGTTTTGGTGGGGTTAAGAGGTGGCCCTTCCACTCCTCCGCCCACATGGAGGCTTGAGCTTTCTTCTTCGTCTCACCTTCACAGTGGCGGCAAAAACGACCACGTTCGAGAATTCGTCGACTTTCCCCCCTCTACTATTTCTGCCAGAAAGCTCTGTGCGAACCTCTGGGAACTTCAACCCCAACACCTTCAGATTCAGGCCCCACTTCCCAGTATGACCAAACCGGCCACCAGAATCCGCCGCCGCCGCCGCCGCCGCCGTCATAAGAACGAGAATCCACAGAGGCCCACTGATCAGGTTTCATCTTAGCTTCTGCTCAGTTCTCTGCCTTTTAGTTACTGTTAGTTTTTATATTGCCATTTTCTTCATATTTGTGCTGCTTCATTAAGCACTAATGGCCTGGTTTTTTCCATCTCGAATTTGTAGAAGTCTGCTGCTTTTTTGTGGTTATTTAACATTTACTGGGGCTTTCAGTGATGCCCTTGGCCAGATCTTCTGCTTCACAGCGTTGTTTGTTTTCTAATTATTTCCTTCAGTTCACAGCTTGTTATGCAAAACTCTTGCAAGCGGGTTGCTTCTTACACGTATGAATCTATGGCAGTTTTTCTGTTTTTTTTTTTTTTTTTTAAAATTTATGATTGATAGTTGATTCTTTATAAGGCTTCGTAAAGTTGTTAATGTGTTTACTGTGAGGTTCTCCGATAGAAATATAATATTTGGATCATTTTTACAATCCTATTACGTTATTGAAGAACATAGCTGTCAACACTCGAGAAATTGAAAACAAATTCTTTCCTTCTTCATATTCTTCCCATGTGCTTTGAAGCTTGCTTCTTATAAGGAGCAAATGAGCATCAAAGTATGGTTATTTCTATGAACCTTATGGCTCTCTAGCCTTTCTCTGACAATATGGACTAATATAGTCTATGTCCAATCTCCTGACAACTAGGTAAGAGCGTTTCATGAAGAGGTGACCTGTTGTTCATATAGTTTTCAAATTTTGCTATGGTTTCAGTTTTTGATACCGTGTGGCGCATGGGGTCCATCTATCTAGTTTGTTCAATTTGCATAATCTAAGACAAAAGTCTATTAATATCCATTCAAAAGTAACACTAAATTCGCATTTCGGAGGTGGTCATCGAGGCCTAAAACACTCTTCTACGGTGCTGCTATACTGAGTGGTAGGTGGACTTACTTTATATCATTCCCTCTATATTGTTTGTTGAGAATATGTACAGCTTACTTCCTTCACCTACTTTATAACCTCCGCTTCAAAAATGAAGCAAGGAAGCAATACACATTCCCAACAAACACCAACAACAACGAGCTTTACCTCATTAGATAGGGTTGATTTTATGGACCGTGCGATAGCCATTGTACTCTAATGACAACCAAATCATTGGATAAATTATTAACCTAAAAGTCCTGTCAAATGATATAGAGAAGTTACATTAGAGCAATTTCCCCTACAACCAGGTTAAATGTTTTAGATTATGCATATTTAACATAACCAGATAGGGGGATCATAGGTTATGAATAGTATGACTTACCATGTGCCTCCTTGCAGCCAGCTTCTCCGAGTAGCTTGACTAGGCATGTTGCGACTTTGCCTGTTCAGAGCCACAGATCAGTTGACAGAGATGGCTGTGTTTTGGAGCCTTTGTCGCCTGCAAGTCACAGTGGCTCCCTGGAAGTAAGCATTTATTGTTTGTGAACTGATTGGTGCATTGCTACAATTGAAAGAAACGTGATTTCTTGTGTATTTTTTGCCTAAGAATTTGAGTTGTAAAATCTGGTGGCATGATCATATCAGCAAACGCCAAATTTACACATCACATAATTGGAAGTACATTCTTGAGTTCAGCATCAGACGCAATGTGTTAGAAATTTATTGGAGAAAGTTTTTTATGATTGAAATGCTTTTCTGACTTGATCATTCTGGGAAAAGCTGTGGAGTTAGAGTGGCCATTCCAAGGAACTTGTGCTTTATTTTATGGTAACATTTTGGATTATCTTGCCTCCAAACATTTATTCTACACTCTCAGACCCATAATCCGTGGGTTCTTTCTCAGAATTTGTTTACCTTTTAGAACTGAAATATTATGGTTTACCTTTGACGTTTTTTCCTACCAAAGATCACTTCAACGATCTCTCTCTGGTTCATAAGAACTGAAGCATCATATGGTCTGTCAGTCTATCATTTAACAATTTTGGTTGTAGCTCTGAAATTTATTAAAGGAACTTCATACCCAAATTATCAAGTCCTGGTGTATTTATCTTCATCAATGATCTTTCTGTGAATATTCTGGAGATCAGAAAGACATTAAATGTTATTTCATCCTTTCCTGCTTATGTAAAGAGACGGTGTTATTTTGCTTAAAACAGGTGGCGCCATATAATCAGGCGGTGACTCCTACGGGTTCCTTCAACTTCAAAGGAAGGAGAATGGGAGAGTCAAGTTGCAACATTAAAACATCAAGAGAGTTACTCAAGGTACTCAACCGAATATGGAGTCTTGAAGAACATCATGCTTCAAGCATATCAGTAGTGAAAGCCCTAAAAATGGAACTGGACCTTTCTCGTGCCCGGGTTAAGGAGTTGCTACGAGAGAAGCAAATGAATAGGCAAGGGATGGAGGATCTGATGAAGAGAGTAACGGAGGACAAGCTTGTTAGGAAGAACATCAAAGAATTTGACAAAATTAAAGCTGCATTTCAATCAGTGAAGGAAGAGCTAGAAGATGAGAGGAGGTTAAGAAAGCACTCAGAAAGCCTGCACAGGAAACTGGCTCGGGAGCTTTCTCAGATGAAGTCGTCTTTTTCTGGTTCTTTGAGAGAGCTCGAAAGGGAGAGAGAAGCTCGGATCCTGTTAGAGAATTTGTGTGATGAGTTTGCCAAAGGAATTAGAGCCTACGAACAAGAGGTACGTTCCCTGAGGAGGTTGAAGTCTGAGAAGGGCCAGGTTGGCAGAGATCATAGCCTTGATAAGCTAATCCTTCATATTTCAGAAGCTTGGCTCGATGAGCGTGCACAAATGAAGCTGGCCAGAGTTGGGGGTGACTCTGAAGAGAGCAGTTCCATTGTTGACAAGCTAGGTTTCGATATCGAGACATTTCTTCATGCGACCCGCTCGATGGATTGCAAAGAATATGGTAACTCCTTTCCAAAGGAGCTGAAGGAAATCTACCCATGTCAGCATTCGTCGGATTCCTTTCCACTAAAGGAGGCTACAAGCGCACCTCGGAATATGGCCGAGGAAGATTCTATTGGCGCCAATTTTTCTGATCTGAAAATTGCAGATGTCCGCCTAGAAGATAGAGGAATTGGAAGTTCATCAACCAAACAAGTTCAGGCTGAGGATTTCACCAGGTCCAGTCACTTCCAAGAAAACATGTCACATGACCCTGAAGTATCAACTGCGTGTGAAGCAACACAAGGTCCACAAGAAAGCGATAGGCTCCAGACAAGGAGAACGAGCTCGAGTCACCGGCTTGATAATGTGGTCGGGAACAGCTCTGTGTCGTCGGAAGGCGATAAAGTACATCCTGAGAGTATTTGCAGGGAAGATTCCCACGTGCAATCTGTGGTAACAGGCAATGGCAGCCCTGTAGAAGAGAGGAAATCAAAATTAAGTCTCTCAGATTTGAACAAGTCTGAATCTTTTTCGAAATTGCCTAGGGGAGTGAAGGAAAACACGTTGATGGCGAAACTTCTTGAAGCAAGGCTAGAGGCACAGAGATCTCGTTCCAGAACCAGCAAAAGCTCTTTTAGATCAACCAGAGAGATTTCTGATGAGAAGATTGAAGTGTGAATAGTTGCTAAGCAGCACAGATCCTTGACAATGGAGTTGTTTTATCCCTTATGAATATCTGATATTTGTATTAGAGACGACCTGGTACATCAAATTATACCCGAACCATTTTGTTGTATACATGCATGTCTATATCATGCTCTGTTCCGTATATCTATGTTCCTTATGTGGCAACCATCGCATTTTGAACTCTGATCACTCATTCGGCCGTTATAAATATTACTTTTTTGGTCCTTATTTTTTTAACTAATTTAATTAGATTAAAAAAATTAAATAAGTTAATTAGTTATAATAAATATATGTGTTTTTAAAACACTCTAATAATTTTTAATTAATATTTCTTCTTTTTCTCCTATTTAATTATAGTTGAGAGGGTATTAATAAAAGTGGTTTGAAAAAATTTGATAAATAGGTTTTATATTTAAGATTAAGATTAACTATACAATTAAATGTTACATTAACAACTGGAAGAGTACTATCTCGATTTCTAAATATAAAAGCTCCATAAATAGTTTATTTTAGTCATAAATATAAAATCTCACTTATTTTGTTTCTCAATTTTATAATTTTTTCTTAAAATATTTTGTTGATTACACATAACAAGGGGGTTATAGTTACAAAGCATATAATTACAAAAGGTATTTTCAGAAAAACCTATACATATTTGTTACAAATAACTAAATTAATTATCTTAATATTCATGTATTATTTATTTAATTTTTATATTAAGCACAGGAAGACGTATGTATATTTTATATACATATATATATATATATATATATATATATAGATGTTTGCAACCTTGTACAGCAGTGGACAGGTTGAGAGGCTATGGTCGGCTATCAAACTTTGATTGAAGTTCAGGTAAAGGATAGGCGAACCAAATAGCAGGATGCAATAAAGTCAAGTCATATGATAAGATCTCACAAGAGGATGCCAACGTGGAAAAACAAGTAATTAAAATAAATAAAATAAACAGACTTTGTAAAGCTAGCAAGAATCATATATAATGATCTGGAAGAAATAAAAAAAACAATGAAAATATTAGACTAGTTTGTGTGGGCTTAGTCTCAAGAATGATTACATATTTCGTTCTACAAGTACACGAACACACATAAAGAATAGACCAATACTTTAAATAATTCTTTTATTGAATTGTTATTATTATATATAGATTAGGTTGCGTTAGTGACAAAATAAGGAGGTTTTGGTTTAAAAAAAAAAAAAGATAAAATAAGGAGGTGATGCTCGGGTCATTGAATTGAAGCACACTAAAGTCTTCCGGGGTATAAGTGGACCATGTTTTTTTTTTACCAGCATTGTTTTTTTTTTAAATCTTTATCATAACTCACACACATTATGCCCTCTATGTGACCACGTTTAAGATTCAAATTCACGATTTTATATTTCAGAAAAATTTTAAATTTTAAGATTCAAATTCACGATCTCATTTTTTCAGAGAAGTTTTAAAAGACGCGCGCTTGATGTTAGCTAAACTGTAAAGCATGACCGCGTAGCTAGTTAAGAAGCAATTTATTTCCATCGCGTTTATTGCCATCGTTTGAGTTTTGCCATCTTTGCACGTATGAGTTCTGAATAATCGGTAATTTTTAAGTTGGAAAACATCAAATCATGAAAATTTGGCTCAAAGGATTTGATAATATTTGATAGAATTTATCGTCTCTTTTGGGCAAGTCCTGATGTGTTTATATAACTTGAAGACTGGACTATTACTTCAAAAGATTGAATTAAAAAATATATGTAATGACACACACGATATGATTGGAACCCGAGAGTATATGCCAAAAAAAAAGAGAAGTAAGGGTGAAATGCTACCTCCGATATTTAATATAAGGGTTAATTTGATATTTAATTTGATTTTAAATATAAAATCTCAATCTACTCTGTTTTTAATATTTATCTACTTTGCCCTCAAGTAATTTCTATAATAATTGTATATGTTAAGAAATTACTATCAATAGGTAATTCAATTACATATGATTAATAAAAATATTTTAAAAAAGATAACATAACTTAACTAAATTTTTTGATCTTCCCAACTTAGTGAATTAGATCCTTATAGGAGTGGAAATAGTATATATACTACCTCCAGTTTTTAATATAAGAGCTAATTTAACTTTTAATTTGGTTCTGAATATAAAATCTTAATCCACTTTATTTCTCATATTTATCTATTTTTTAAAAATAATCCTTATAGTAAATTGCATATGTTATAAAGATTTTATCAAATTATAGATTTAACTAATATACATGATCATTATTTAAAAAAAATAATACATATTTATTATAAATAACTAATTTAATAATTTTTTTAATTTAGTCAAATTAATTAACATAAATAGCAGCGGTAGTATATATAAAGTAAAGAAGAACCATGTATAACAGTACGAAGAAAAGACAAAGACAAGACAAGAAAAGACCATGACGGGCGGACGTGGGCTATTACGATTTGACAAAGAAGATTTTTAACCAAAAAGTTCATATTTAATACGGCAACATATTCTTGACCAAAAAAAAAAAAATACGGCAACATATTCTCATGTCTTGTGGGTTTATTCTGAAGGACACTTCTTTAATTCCGTTCTATACATATATAATAAGCACATGGACAATAGAATAATTCTTTAAAAAAATAGATTTTTTAAATTGAATGGTTTATATGCGTAGATCATGTTGCGTTGGAAATAAAATAAGGTAATATGCGTAAATTGAAGCACACTAATGAAGTTTCCGAGTGTGCTCAGTGGATCACTAAGGAAAAAGGTTGCTCGCATTCTAGAGTTTTTCTTTTATAAATTAATAAAAATTCATTTTGCTTTTAACTTCTGAATCAAGTTAACCATACACTTTATTAAACCCTTTGGATTTGAATCAGTTGGTTCTCTCCTGCAATTTAATAAACGGATATACTACCTCCGGTCTTAATTATAATATCTCGTTTATATTTTATAAATAAAATCTTATAATTAAGACTGGAGATAGTATTTAATTTATTGTTTGCTTAATTTGAAAGAACGATGCTCTCAGTCTCTCACTTTATTATATTTCTAATGATTTTGAAGAGTTACTTTGAACAATTTCTGAACATATTTAAAAATAATAAGGAGATGGCTATGACATACTCATGAGGCTTGCATATTAGTATTATTATTTCCAGTAAAATTTATCAGCGCAATCTATCACCGAAATGCTTTTAAGTAACAACCGAACAACCTACACACACACACTAATTAAACTGAGATGAAAGTGAAAATGTAACTTGAAATAAAGTTGAAAACTAAAAAGAGACACGCGTTATTCAAAATAAAGCCGAAGACTGGTTAAAGAGAAATCTAATTAACTTAAAATAATATAAAAGAAACTAAAGTAAAGTTTGAAATAAAGTTGAAGAATAAAAAATACATGTCATACATATATATATATATGCTTATCTAGAGATTCACTTTTGTTGCTTAATGTCGCCATAAACATGCGTTCATGTCGTTAAAATTAAAACACCCGCCGATGAATGGGCAATAGCTTCGACTTCAAAAATCCTAATGCCCAAAACCAATATATGAAGGAGAGAAGGGGAAAAAAGAAATCCAATGAAGTCATCATTATATTAAATTCAAACATCAGAACCTTGACATTTTTCAAGAGGGACCCTTAGACCCTCAACTTTGAATTAAAAATTAAAAGGAAACGATTCCACTTTCCAATTACAAATAACAACGGAATGAATTAAAGAATATCTCAGCGATATTCCCTGGCCATCAGCATAACGTCTGAAATTGATCAGTGGTCCAGATTTGATCTATAGTACCATGCCTTAGCCTATATAAACTGAAGTTTCAAGCAAGGCCAAAATAAAGCATCACAAGCTCATCATTAGTTACATATATAGCTTAATTTTAGGCATTTTCGTATATATTATTAGTTTGATTTTATTAGTATTTGTGGAAAAATAGATAAAGTTGCAAGTTGGAGCTCTCTTTCACTCCATGCCTTGAAGGGTGAAGGTAAAACCTTAGCTGCTAGTTCATGGATACCTTTGGCTTCGCTATATATTTCATTATTTAAGAGCCAAGTTTCAAAGGTTTGCATGCACTGGGAGATAGGGTTAGCTTCATCTTTCAAGTATTGGAGTGAAGGGAGCTCCAATTATTATTACTTTTATTATCATTTGTGATCATCAACATTTGCTCTGATGGAGTTTTCATAATACTCGTAAAACACCCACCTTTTTACTTTGTTTTTCCTGTTAATTAATTTCCTTCCTTAATGTTCATTGCGATGCAAATTAAAGGCCAAGTTTTTGGTAGTTCATTTGACACTTTTAGTATCTAGTTACTCTAGTAATCTCACTTGCGGTGACTATTTTCTTCTTCTTCCTCTTGTAGGTATAATATTTCGTCCATGCTAGGCAAAGCTTTCCATAGATCTTTTATGTGTTTCTTTCTTTCTTCTATGTATGTATATATGGGACAAATTTCAGGTGATGAGATTGAGTTCAGAGGGTAGGCCCCTTTCCTTTCATATAATCTTTTTAATTTGGCTTTTTTAAGAGTGTATAGGTTTATCAATTTTCTGGGGTTTCAAGTAGCACAATTTATTATTGTATGCCAATTAGTTTTGTTGGAGGTAGCTCAGCAAAAGAGAAGAAATTAAAAGAGGTCAGGAAAAAAAGAAAAGAAAAGGGAGGGGATGGGTTTGCTTGTATTTGTGTCAACTCAAAGGAAGTTAGGGAGAAACGTGCAAATTAAATATTATAAATGGATCAATAGAAGTTAGATTTAACGAATCAATGAGAGTTGATATAGATATCTAGTGAAATGGGTTAGTCTTTTGAACGTGATAAGCTAAGATTTGAATTATTATTGAGAGAGATACATATATTCAATATCACAAATAATATTTATCTTACCTGTGCACAGAAAAAGAACATAAATAAAAGAAGCGGAGAGAGAGAGATAAGAGATGGTGATAGAAGGAGGACTCGCTGCTTTCGCTTTCTTACGTTGTTTTCTTTTAAAAGCAAACATATCGATTTCAGATTCTTCTTTAGTTGATCAAGCTCAGATGAATCATCCCCCCGCCCTTTCGTTTGCTTTTTATTGATTACGTTGTTTTCTTTTATATGTCACGAGTTGTGTGTGAGTGTGCTTAATTGTATAAATTCAACGTAACGATCTTTGAGATATTTAACTTCGGTGTTAGATATAAGATTCATTTTGTAGTGTAAGTGTAAATTATACTCCTCCGGTCCTTAATATAGGACCCAATTGGTGAGTTGATTTTGGTCCTAAATATAAGACCCATTTCTCATATTTATCAATTATCTTTAATTACCCCTATAGATTCTTTCAACCATAATCAAGTAGAAGAAAAAGATGGGGTATTAAGAAATATGATTATGGTATTTTAGGAAAAACGTGTCATATTTCTTATAATTAACTAACTTACCTAACTTCCTTAATCTAATCAAATTAGTTAAATGGGTCTTATATTAAGGACCGGAGGAGTATTATAAAATGGATTTTATATTTAAAACTGGACTGAGTATATTTTTTCTCCTTATGAGTTGAGGCGTACTCAAGTTAAAGGCTTTTTTTTTTTACACCCTTTTAAATATGACAATCTGGCAAAATGTTCAACAAAAACACCTTTTATTTGAATGGCAAAGTGCAATTTTAAGGTGATTTCATCATGTTCTTTTCATTGGGAGTCACATGGCAATATATGGCATGCGCCTACCTGTCTGACTTCATCACAGCGATTGCTTTCAACTGCTCTAATCTAAATGGATCATAACTCAAATTTCATTAATTTAATTCAACCACCCTATAGTCAGTCCTATCGGAATAGTCAAACATTGGATCCTTAATCAAACCTATTATTTCAGGCCCAAAAAAAAAAATCAATCCTGTTATTATTGTATTTGTTTCGTAAATTTCATTTGTGTATTGTATTAAAAAAAAAAAAAAGAAGTCTATATTGCTTCCCCCGGCCACCCGCCCCCCAAACTTATGTTACTGTATTCTGATATTTTCAGGATATGACTGAATGGGCAAACGAGTCAAAACGACGCCGTGTGATTCTGCTGTTTACCTTTACCCGATGAAGCGTTTCAAACACGACAGGAAGTGAGGGGAAAGGGAGAAATAACACTGTTAGATTTGGTCCCCTTTTTTAATTAGCTATTTATTAGCAAACATGTAAACTGTAAAATATATCTGTCTGGTCATTAATATAAGATCTATTTAACTAATTTAATTAGATTAAGAAAGTTTGGTGAGTTAGTTAATTACAAAAAATATGATATATTTTTCTTAAAACACCATAATCATCCTTCTTAATATCCTCCCTTCATCACTTATTTGATTATAGTTGGAGGGATATTTATAGGGATAATTTAAAAAAATTAATAAATATGAGAAATAGATCATATATTTATAATTAAAATTAACTTAACAATTAGGTCCTATATTATAAAGACAAAAAGAGTACATGTTTATCTTGTTTACGACTGTGACACATCTGCTCTTCTTAATTAATTGTATCATCATTGATTAGTATTTTTGAATAACTGCTCACTTTTAATTCATATGAAATGGTTATTTCACTTAACAACCAATAACTTTAATTATATGAATTGGCAATAACATCTTAGGCCTGATAACTACTTTCTTAAGATTTACTAACTCCCGTCTTAAATATAAAATTTAATTTATAGTGACTTCTAAGATTTATACGTGTTGGTGGATTGATGACCGCTTTGCTTTAAGAATTACTAACAACTTCAGCCTTGTGAACTCATAATTTAAAGTTAATGCATTTTTCCTTTTCATAAAATAATACTCCTTCCTAAATGTAAGACCCTTATACTAGTGTGTATAAAGGTCTTACATTTAGGACCGGAGGAGTAATAATAATTCTAGTTATGTGAAATAATGACAGTGACCTGAGCAGTAATGATTGTTATATTAAGGTTCAGTTTTTAGATTTTTAAGTATCAGTGGCAGAAACGATCTAAGGTAGAAAGTAAATATAGGAGAAGTTTCCTTGTATATACAAATCATTCTGGTGCCCACAATAATGTCGTAGATTAGCATAGCCTAGTAAGTGGTATCTCAGAGTCTCAGCATACCATGGTTCAGTAATTTTGTAAAATAGTTATAAAACGTCATCGGGCATAGGTAAAAATCACAGCTTCAAAGACATTAATTCCATCTCAGAATTTTGATGTTGCTACTAATCAAAGTGTTGATGAAATGAATCAGAAAAATTAAGAACTTCAAAAGGGAGCTACCCCTTGCATTTTCTTTTTACAGTGTTTTAAAGTAGCTTTTATGCGTGGATTTTTTAACTTATGGGCTCTCACGTAGGAGAACAATTTATTATTTCACCCCAGTCAATTTTGCCCAAGACTCCTATACTACAGCTAAACACAAGAGAGAAGGGAAAAAAAAAAGGAGATTAGATTTTGTAAAATTAACTAGTCTTTCACAGTATAATGAACTAATAGTCGAGTCTTCTAGGAAAAATATTTATACATATTTAGTAACTAACAATGTTTAAAAAATGATTATCTCCAATAGAAAGATAGCTATGTTTAGGGGGAGAAAATTAGGGAGAAAAACACAAAGAGGTTGGGTTTGCTGGTTAACTGTCAATGAATTTTATATTTAACAACAATAAAATATTTCACCTGAAAATGCCAAAGTTCAATATTCTCAAAAGGATTAAGTATTGTAGAACCCTTAAAAAAAAAAAAAAGAATACTTAGGATCACATGCCTTACTTAAAAAAAATATTTTAGGCAGTGAATACAACTTAATCCTTCTAAAAAAAATTTGCTGAATCTCTACCCTTAACCAATTCCACAAATCTCTTCAGTTAAGGAAATAAAAACCTATTAATTATTATATTGAATTAAAAAATTCACAAGTTTTTCAAATTACAGTCAAAATTTTTAAAATTAATAGCAACAAATAATAGTAATTCTAAACCCTAAGATGTAACCCTGTCTCAGATGTTGATTGTTTTTGTGACCATAAATAGTATGACTTTTTATTTTTTCCAACTAGGTGACTTTTTTCTTTTAAAATTTTATCCAATTTTTTATTCAAATTATAAAATCTTTATATCTTCCCTGACGCCTCCGCCTTGGAGAGCGATAAATTTATTTTTTTGGGTTACGGTAAAATTTAATTTTAGTTATTATTTGGGAAGTTGGTTGTCACGAATGAACTAACAGATATGCAACAAACAAACAAGCAAACCAAATCAAAGGACACGCATAACCAAAAGGAGTCATGGCTTTCCTGCTTTGTATTTATTGCTTCTCAAACGCTCTCTTCTTCGCCACGCCGCCCACCTTTCTGGAATCCAACAAAACCCTTCCCTCCTTCATCCTTCGTCCTCCCGCTCTGGGCCCACCTGTGGGCCTCGCTTAGCGTTATCTTCCTCTGCTCTCGTCCTTCTCTGGGCGAGGCTTACCCGTAAGGATGAAGGATTTCAATACGGATCTCTTTGACCCTGCAACCGTCATGGACTCTGACTACTCCGGCGGCGCTTCCCCTTCCGACGCCGATTTTGGCTTCGCTTTCAACGACAGTAACTTCTCAGATAGGATTCTCCGGATCGAAATCATGGGGGATTCTGCTGAGGCTCGCCCTGATTCCGATTGTTGTGCTACCATCGCCGATTGGGCTCGCCACCGAAAGAGAAGGCGGGAGGATGCGAAGAAGGACAGCAGTATGCCTCTCTATATCTTTCTTTATGCTTTTTTGTTTGGGTAAAATTTTATTTTAGATGAACAGAACTAGTTGTAATGAAGAAGAAAATCAAGTTAACCTCTCATTTCAGCATTCCTGGATACCCCACTAATTCAAATATCTTGTGAGGGGTCAATTCTACGAGTCATTGTCTATCATTTACCGCCAAGATGTTATTTCACCTAGGGTTTCGAAATCGTAAATCATAATGGTATCGAAAGCTGCATATTGGAACTTTTGAGAAGAAAGTTAGTTGTAATCAAGAAAATCTAGTTAACTTCCCATTTCATTGCTCCCCGAAACCATAAGAATTCAAACTCCTTTTACCGTTTGAAAGAATCGAGCACATATGCCATGTAATCTTATTTAGATTTTGTTGATTATGCACTTTTAGAATAGGAGCCAGCACAAAACCAAAGCATGGTTCTATTTATAAATATTTGCCGGTGCATGTTGGCTTCTTGTCTCATACCATGGCTAATATGGAATATTCTAGAAAATATA
Organism: Neltuma alba; assembly: GCF_004799145.2. Classification (NCBI taxonomy): domain Eukaryota; kingdom Viridiplantae; phylum Streptophyta; class Magnoliopsida; order Fabales; family Fabaceae; genus Neltuma; species Neltuma alba. Next base: position 37,884 of record NW_021637402.1, read on the forward strand.
AATGTTATTGGTTATTTTCATTTTATAATTTACTAGATAACTGTTAAAATGAATAGGACTGAGCCCGCTGCCCATGCTTTGCGTGGCGTCTAGGGTGGGTTGCTTTTTTCGCCAATGAATAGTTTGCTTTCTACAGAGTTTATAGACTAGATAGTATATATTTTATATTTAAATTATTTGAATATTTTTATATATTTTTCTCTCTTGCTTGTTGTAGCGGATCTTACGATATTGCCTGATGAGCAAATTTTGAATGGGAACCAACTTGATATTGATGATGGTGTTGCCGGTGAAAATCAAGATGAAGAAGCTGTTGCAATGGTTGAAGAATGCCCTTCAGGTATTTGAATTAATTATGCTTTTAATCTCATTATCTTAGTTATTGTGCTCTTGATTAAGATGCTGTGCTTTTTATCGGTTTTCTTTTTCATGTCTATCCTTCAAGTCTGGAACAAGTCCCTGTCATGGTGAGGATTTAATAACTGTCTTTCAACCTTTTCTCAAATAAATGCTTGCATACTGAGGTTCCGTTGCGAATAAAGCAAGTTTATGATAGGGAAGATAAAGAACTGACATGAAAGAAGTCAATGAATGATAGAATTATTTTTTTGGCAGCGGAAGGCGTGTAAATAATGCTTCTTGAACATGATCCTCATTTCTACATCAAGAGAGGATATCTTTTTCCATATCTCAAGTTGTTGCTCGTTCTGTTGCAATTTATGGTCAGAAAGGAGATATGGTGAACCAAAAGGCCTGTATTTTGGATGGTCACCAACGTTCATTCCAGTTATACTGTTCTTAAATATTCTTACGGGTATATAAAAGAAATATGATAAACTAAAAGATTTGTAGCACTGAGCGGGTTTTTTTTTCTCTCTATTGAATCTCTATAAACTTACCTTACAGGTTCTATAATACATTCCATAACCTAGATTTCCTGTGTGACTATTATTCTCATAGGTGATGATGAAGCTGGAAATAGCAATGATTCAAACTGGAGCATGGATTGCTCAACAGTTGTGAGGGTTAAGACACTACACATCAGTTCTCCTATTTTGGCTGCTAAAAGTCCTTTCTTCTATAAGGTAGATGCCTTTTCTTTGTGGGGTAGATTTGAATCATTTGCAGGCCGTATGTTGCAAAAATGTGTGTTTACTTACTTTTGTTTTTTGTAGCTTTTCTCTAATGGAATGAAGGAGTCCGAGCAGAGACATGTTACACTGAGAATTAGTGCCTCCGGTATAAACATAAAATGATTTTCTTCTTTTCTATTTTTTTCCGACAGCTCTAATATGCTGTCATTTTGCTATTAGTTGCCTTACAAACATCATGATTCTTTCGCATGCTACAGAGGAGGCTGCTCTCATGGAGCTTCTGAACTTTATGTACAGCAATACCTTGAGCACCACTACACCAGCTGCTTTGCTGGATGTGTTGATGGCTGCTGACAAGTTTGAAGTTGCTTCATGCATGAGATACTGCAGCCGATTGTTGCGGAATATTCCCATGACACCTGATTCTGCATTGCTTTACCTGGATCTTCCTTCGAGTGTCCTGATGGCTGAGGCCGTCCAACCATTGACTGATGCTGCAAAGCAGTATCTTGCTTCTAGATACAAGGATATAACCAAGTAATGCTCGTAAACCATTTATTTATAGTCATTGGCCAGCTAGCTAACCTGTAACTAACCTGACTACTCTTATATCTTTTATTATTTACATATCATCTTCCTTTTCCATATTTTATTTCCCGTGCCCATTCTTAATCACTGTTTCCTGGTTGGAAAAGCTCACCTTGTTGTAGGATTAAAACAACCAGACTGTGGGAGAAAACTAGTCTTGTATATGATTCTAGTTTGATTTATCATTGTAGTTGTTTTTAATAAATATAAGTATTTCTATTTTTCTAGATATATTTGATCGATTGTTTATAACTTGTGAATAGTGCTATTTGCATTTTAGTGTGTGTGTGTATATATTGATACTCATATCTAATAATCTGCATAAACGTATTTCATCTTACCTCTAATACTTCTAATTTTCACTTTTGCTATCCCCTTGCTCATATACGATTTCCCGACATCAATTTAGTTTTGGGAGAACATCTGCTGTAGTTGCATGCGCCATGTTTTTCTTGATGTGGTTTTTTGTAATGCCAACTATTTTTGCATATGACCAGGTTCCAGGATGAGGTAATGGGCTTGCCCTTAGCTGGAATTGAGGCAATATTGTCTAGTGATGATCTTCAGGTTGCATCAGAAGATGCTGCTTATGACTTTGTGTTAAGGTGGGCTAGAGTGCAATATCCCAAGCTGGAGGAGAGGAAAGAAGTTCTGGGTGCACGGCTTGCACGTTTAATTCGCTTCCCTTACATGACTTGTCGAAAACTTAAGAAGGTTTTGACTTGTAATGACTTTGACCATGAAGTGGCGTCTAAGCTTGTCCTTGAGGCCCTCTTCTTCAAGGCTGAGGCTCCACACCGCCAGCGCTCACTGGCTGCAGAGGAGTCTGCTGCCTTGAATCGTCGTTTTGCTGAGCGGGCATATAAGTATCGCCCTGTTAAGGTGGTGGAATTTGAACTGCCAAGGCAACAGTGTGTGGTTTACCTGGATCTAAAGCGGGAGGAGTGTGCCAGTTTGTTCCCTTCTGGCCGGGTTTATTCTCAGGCATTCCATTTAGGCGGACAGGGGTTTTTCCTGTCAGCACATTGCAACATGGACCAACAGAATTCTTTCCATTGTTTTGGACTGTTTCTGGGCATGCAGGAAAAGGGTTCAGTTAGCTTTGCCGTCGACTATGAATTTGCCGCAAGGTCAAGGCCGACTGAGGAGTTTGTTAGCAAGTACAAAGGTAATTACTTATTCACTGGGGGAAAGGCTGTGGGCTACAGAAACTTGTTTGCAATTCCATGGACTTCGTTTATGGCTGAGGACAGTCTCTTCTTCATCAACGGCGTCCTCCATCTCAGAGCTGAGCTCACTGTCAGACACTGACATCCGTTAAATATTCTGAGAACTTTTTCAATCCACTTGATGACTGACCTTGTTTAGGCTATTTACTCATATTATGTTAAACTGATGGAATCTTAAAAATGTAAAATATCCAGGCAAAGTGCCTTTTGGTGGCTAGTGAGGCATGAAATCAGAGGGTTTTTGGATCTTCTCGTGCTCAGCCACCCAAGAAAAAATGTAAATGGGCTTGAGCAGGTGCAGGAAGGGACAGGTCCTGTTTGGAAACTGACTTTCGTTAACATGCTTTCATTTTTCCCATTTGGTTTATTTTGATTTTAGAGGTCATCTTAATGATTTCTTATTATTCTTTATCGGCGAAATTTAAAAATGAAAAAAGAATAATGCATTGGTTTTTTCTTAGAAAAGAGGATGCGGAACAATTAGTTTGTTATTCTTGTACATTATGACAACTTCGCTTAACTTGGAAATATTATGGGATTCGGTAATGGGTACTCCGTTGTTACTTTCAATTAGAATTCGACATTAATTAATTTCAATTGATTTTTTGGAGCTGACTTCATTCTGCATGGATAAAATACGCGTCATTAGAGAATGTTTTAGTAATCATTTTAAAAGGTGCATGTCGTCATTAATTAATGAGCAAGTAAAAATTTAAGAGTAGTTGAGGCAACCTGATTTGAAACTCTGTAAAATACTAAATGTGAATACTTCTCTTGATACGGATTTAAATTTTGATTCACCATATTATGGGGAATTAGTCTTTCTTACTAAACCCAACCCCTGTTAGTAGTTGAATAGAATTCTATTAACCTGTATAAGTCAAAGTAAGTATGCTTTGAGTAATTTTGTTTGAAGTGCAATTAATTAGTTTTCCCATCAAAATAATTGGACCTATCACTCTCCGAAATCATTTTTATGCTTTGTATCTGTCATGTATTTATCTTGTAAAATAAAAAATTATTTAAAATAAATTAAATTTATACTTTCTATGAAAAATTTAAACTCATAACCCTGCACAAAAAAAAAACTAGGAAATCCTTAAAAAAATACCTCTTAAATTTTATAATCCAAAATCAAGAATTATTATAAAAATGTATCGTTATTTATTTTTTAAGTATAGTAAATTATTATAAAAGTGTTTGGGATTTTAAAATTTAAGAAATATTTTTTTGAATTTTTTTTTTAAAAGATATTTAAGACATTGTTTTTTTTTTTTAAGACATTGTTTGATGCGATTGAGTTGCAAGCCCGAACAATATCAACTGACAAAAAAAAATGGAAACCAAGTAATTGACGGTTAGGCCCACGATGCCATTTGCCGACATCGGGCAAGTTGTTGAGGGCAAAATCGTCCATTACGAGCATACTATATTATTATTCCTGGAATTGCCCTACGCTACTTGTAAAAAGGATAGACCCGGGTTCGGCAGGGAGCAAGGCATCTGGCGTCGGCCTCGCATTAAAATCCTAGGGTTTCTTTCACTTCTCCAGAGAAGAGAATTTTACCAGAGAAAAAGCCATCTTCAAGAATCGAAACCTAGGGTTTTTTCTGCGGCGGAAGCTATGCCGAAGAATAAGGGTAAGGGAGGGAAGAACAGAAAGAGAGGAAAGAACGAAGCCGACGATGAGAAGAGAGAGCTCGTCTTCAAAGAAGACGGCCAAGAGTACGCTCAGGTGCTCCGTATGCTAGGCAACGGCCGGTGCGAGGCCATGTGTATCGACGGCACCAAGCGGCTCTGCCATATCCGTGGCAAGATGCACAAGAAGGTCTGGATCGCTGCCGGTGATATAATTCTCGTCGGCCTCCGGGACTACCAGGACGACAAGGCCGATGTGATCCTCAAGTACATGCCCGATGAGGCTAGGCTGTTGAAGGCTTATGGAGAGTTGCCTGACAACACCAGGCTCAACGAGGGTATTGGTGGTGGATTGGATGAGGAGGATGACGGCACTGGCAACGATTATATTGAGTTTGAGGACGAGGATATTGATAAAATTTAAGCGCTTGGGTTTGGATTGGATTGGGTTTCCGAGTTCGGCGATCACGGTCTCCACAGCTTCCGTTCTAATTGCGCCCCTCCCCCTTCTTCTTCCTTTTAATTGCCATATGATGCTAAATGATCTGTAATATTTGAAGCTCTAGTATGCCTGAGTTTTACATGTTATGACCTTTGCATGGTGAATTAATGCAATAATAGCCTGTTATCTCTTTAGTTTGACTGTTCTGTTGGCAGCTTGGAATTGTTGTATGTTTTAGGTATTCATAATCAAATGATTTCCCTCATTTTGCTGACTATACTGTTCGGTGCGGCGTTTTTCTTTGGATTGATGGATATTCTTCGCAAGGTTGTTTTTCCCGTTGTTGGTTCTCGATCATACTTGTGTTGTGATTTTGTTTGTGAATGATGAGGTGAAGAGTATTTTATAGATGATGGTTCTACTGACAACAAGATTGTAATACTTGATGACAATTTGATTCGGATGTTAGCAAGAGCTAGAATATCTTATTTAAATTGGTATGCTGGGCTTCCCGAATGGGGAAAGAAGTGCATGACTGGTGGTGAAGAAGTTTGGTTGTTGGTTTTCTCTCAATGTTATGTTGAACCTGATGGAAATTACTAACTAGTATGTACTAGTTTTAGGATGCGTCTGAAATCACTTCTACCACCAATTGTGTTTGGTTTGATGTTGAAAATACTAAAATCACCTGAGAGATGAATCATTTATGGTAGTCTAGCGGTTTTCCAGAGTTGCTGATGTATGTTAGATTGGGGAACAAGGTGAATAAATCATTGGGTGGACAGTATAGTCGCTTAGCATTAATTTTCTGGTTGCTTTCTTGACTAGTGGGGCAATATTAGGATGTTGGTTTTGTACATTTAGAAAGAGCACAGCCCCGTACATTTTCTTTCTCCCACCAACTCTACCAGAAATTTGCAGCAAGAAATTTTGAGGATTCAATCAGGGTTAATACAAATTTTGATCTTTCAAATTTGGGTCCGGTTTTATGAAAATATGTCCGTTTCAGACTGTTAGTCCTTAGTATCTTAACACTGTTAGGAATTTTTGACATGACATTAATACCGTTAACTAATGAGGTGGACACATAGGTTGGCTTATATGTGGTATGTGACCTGGACGTGAAATTAAAAAAAAAAAAAAAGAAGGCACTCACGGACACTAGAAGAAAATGATTGTCATTGCCCTCTCTCTCTCTGCACATACAATTTTCAAATCTTCGACAAGCGAAATGGGTGTTAAGAGTTTTATTGAGGGTGTTATCGCGTCCATTGTTGCTGGGTGTCGCACTCATTCGCTTGATCTGATCAAAGTTCGGATGCAGCTTCAGGGCGAGCAAGTCTCTGTTTCTGTTAATTCTCACAACATTCATAATCTTCGTCCTGCTTTTGCCCTTCCCACACAGTCTCCTCCAGTGGATGCTTCTTCCTTACTTGGCATTGCAGCCTGTGGTTCCAAAGCCGGACCCCTATCAATTAGTGTGTACATTCTTCACTTCGAGGGTGCTTCTGCTCTATTTTCCGGTGTCTTAGCCACCATGCTCCACCACACACTATTCCACCACTCGTATGGGTCTTTACGATGTGCTCAAGGAAAAATGGATCGCCCAGATAAGAGGAACTTGCCTATGGGTTTTGCAGTGTCTGTGCGTGTGTTCAGCGTCTGTCATGCGTGTGTTTTGCATTTGATTGTCCATTTCTTTTCTTTTTTGAAAATTTCATGTCCAGGTCATGTGCTGCATAAAAGGCAGCTATGTATCCACCTTATTGGTTAACGGTGTTAATGTCCAGAAGATTTTAGAGGTGTTAAGATACTAGGAACTAACGGTTTTAAATGGACACAATTTCTAGGATCAATACCACACGTTTAAAATTTTAGGAACCAATACCAAATTGGGCTTAAACTTGTATTAACCCATTCAATCTCAAGAATTTGATTGTTAGGGAGTATTTGGTTATCCCAGGAAGTATTTTTTCACCCCAAACATTCTTTTAGTTTGGGAAATCTAGCCTTCAAAGTTAGGGGTACGTGCCTTACGTAAATGTTAACCCCCCGCAGTGGGGTGGGGGGTTTTGGCCCTTCATCTTGTTGGTTGGCTTATGTAAGCGGACTTGATTTCTGGGCAAAAAGAGGAAGGGATTGGATTCCATGATTCATTCCACGCCATTAAAGCAATAGCATTAGCACAGGATATACGGGCATGGCAGAGCTCGATTTTTCATTTAATTCTTGATTGTAGAGGAGGATGGATCATCAGCGTTGAGAATTTGTCGATACAATGTTAATACAAATCTAAAGTGAGTTCTTTTGTTGTGGTAGATGATGTCTTAGCTTCAAGGGGTGAGATTAATGGTTTTAAGTTTCCAAGATCTCATGTTTCTCTTGTATGAGATATGTAAACTATGTAGGAGTATTGAATGAATTATGGACAAAGAAGCCTGAACTAAACTAGATAATGGCTTCTTTTCTTTTTTAGATTACTCCAGCCGAAACTATCGTTTTTACCGTGACAACGTCCCCAGATTCGGGGGCTTGCAAGGATCCATACGGACGGCGCCCCTGGCCCTTGAAGTGCTGCGTTCCCACGTCTCGAACCCGAGATCCGTGGTTAAGTTAGGACGACCTCAGCCAGTCGACCTAACCCCGCGGGGTGAATTTTTTTTTTGGGCCAAACTTGAGCATGAATAATTGAACTTGAAACTTTGTTAAAAACCTCTTTTATTTAATGCTCTCGATATTAATGGAAAATATGGGAATTACATCAAGTTAGTACGAAAAATGTGCACGAGGATTGAGGAATCAGTATTTTTTATAGCGAAGAGCTGGAGTGCTCCTGCAATGTGGATTTTTGGGATAGGGAGTCAACCAATTAGAAACTAGCATTTTTCCACGTGTCGAGAATTGAAATTGGTGCCCCGAATCATATTATGGTAGATGGCTATCCCATCGATAATTTTAATTAAAAAAAAAAAAAAAAAAGAGGAGGAGGAGGAGGAAGTTCTCTACGAGCAACCAAAGGAAGGAAGACCTCAGACGCACAACTATCCAAGTCCGGGCAACCCATCGAGGACTTGAAAGTTAACCATGGCGGCAGCGGCGGCCACCGTCTTAATCGCTCGGATTCCGACCACCAATGCCACCACTGTTACTCGCTGCTCTGCTTTGCCTTATCTTCCTCGTCGCCTCTCCACGCCTTCTTTCTCTACCTCCGTCAAGCAATTTCCAGGTATTGTTCCGATTTTCATGTTTCATTTCATTCACAATTCGGTTGGATGCTATAATAATTGGTAAATCTTTTACTTAATTCTGAAAAACAGTAAGGAACGAATATTCAAATAACTTCGGGCGGAATCATTAAAGTATTCTGGATTCTTTTCTCATTTAAAGAATTTTATAACATAATACTCTTCCGGTCCTTAATATAAGACCCATTTAACTAATTAATTAGATTAGGAAGTTAAGTAAGTTGGTTAATTATAAGAAAAGTGGCACATTTTTCCTAAAACACTATGATTATCTTTCTTAATATCATCTCCTCTTCTATTTGATTATGTTGAGGAGTATCTATGGGGTAATTTAGAGAAAATTGATTATGATAATGGATCTTATATTTAGATAAAAAACAATTCAATAATTGTTCTACGTAAGGATGGATATAATTAACATTGTTCGTGAAAACGGAACGTAGCCCGTCTTCAACTAGTGCGTTCTTTCCATTTACGTGCTAATTATATTTAATGGGATTTCAATTCTCGTATGTGAGGTGATGATCATTTGAGTTTGAGGACAGAGAAATCGATTAATTACAAAAGTAAAAATCGGAAGGTGCTGTCCATCATTCTCCTCATATGACCATCTTCGTGTGGCATTAGAAGGTTCAAATCAATTTCAATCACCTTTTCTGATATGTAAACGAGTTACCGATACCCGTTTTCAGTAGGCTCTGGAGGTCGAAATGTTGAAACTGGTTATTGTTGGCATGAGCTGCTTTAGTTGGCAGCCGCATATGAAGGCTAATCAAGACGGTCACAAGAGTTTCTAAATGGTATAAATTGGATAGGGGAATATTGAACCTACCCCCTGTTTCTCCGAGCTCAATATGTTTATTGAGCTCAATCCCATTTTATTTGTTTTTTTCCTACAGGCTATATTTGGTATCCTTGCTTTGTTTCTATATATTTGAATATGACACTTAAACCAAGATATTATGTATTTGGTACTGTGTCATCACAATTCTGATGGATAAAATAAAATCTTCCGACTCAAATTAATCTCTTATATCCTCCTTTCCTTCTTAATCTCTTTGTTTCTATATTGTTCTTTTTAGCAAGTGAAGAGTTCTATATTGTTATTTTAAGAACTAACTCTCTCATCTCATCTTTTGTTTCTGGCTACCTTCTCTTCCGAAGTTCCTTTCTCTTTCTTCACTCATAATACATTTTACTTGGCATAATATATACAACATATACATTGATCACAGCCTTCTTATCCTCCTCACTGGATTCTCTAGAATAATGAACCCATGAAATTCCAAGTAGTTGGAAAGATATGATGTCTACTTATCAAACAATTCAACAAGTTTTAATTTTTCTTCTTGCTTCCGGTCTTTCAGAGTACCGGAAGTCTTTGTTTCAAACCAGAGCTTCTTCTTCAGAGGAAACATCTAGTTCGGATCCGAGTGAATTGTTCACGGATTTGAAGCAAAAGGCAAGAAGTTTATGATTTGGCTAATCGCAACATTCTTATTTTGTCCTGAATCTTCTTTTTGGCAAATCTCATCCTAACTCCGGCAGCTTTTGTCTTGTAATCAAGTGGGACTTATATCCTCTGTTTATTATTATCAGTGGGATGCTCTTGAAAACAAATCTACAGTACTTCTTTACGGAGGTGGGGCTATTGTTGCTGTTTGGCTATCAGCAACTCTTGTGGGTGCCATCAACTCACTTCCCTTGGTAAGCCATTATTCTTGTTAAATAAACTTTTAGTTTAATCAGAAGAGGTTCTTACATAGATTTTTTGCTGCTAAAAAAAAAGAAAGAAAGAAAGAAGGAAAGAATAGTAGACCCAGCCAATCAAAAATAAACAGATAGGCATAAGTTAGAAGTGCTCCTGTCTCTGAAGTGTTTATTTATGTGTTTTCATGCTTATTAACAACTGATTTGGCCCTTTCATTTTGTAGATCAGTTGTACCCAAAAGTTTGTCCCCGATTGGTTGCTTTTTAGTCAACCAACTGACATGCTTTTGTTCTTTATGCTTCCAGAAGTTTTGTGAACTCATCTGAAATATTTCATTTATGTTTCAGCTTCCAAAAATCATGGAGTTGGTAGGGTTAGGTTACACTGGATGGTTTGTCTACCGCTACCTTCTATTTAAGGTAGGTAAAGTGCCCGATGGAGACACTACTGCTTTGGAATCATACGCATTTTGTTTTCTGCAAAATATATTCGTGAAACTGCATTGATCTGGATACTGATTCTTTTTGTTTTCATAAATGACCAATTGAAGACAAATGATAACATTAAAATAATCAAGGACAAAAAAAAGGTGAAAGTTCTTAGGAATTTGCCATCACTTATCAGGCTCTTCTATAGTAGGGCAGCACATGAATATTCTTTATAGCTTAATGTTGTATGATTGATTTTTTTTTAAGTCCTTCTGCACATCACACTTCTATTTGAGATCTGGTAACAAATAATTAAGTTTTCTCCAATTATCGATGGCTATTTCAGTCAAAATGATGAAGGATTTATTCTTCTGCGCATTGGATCTAGCTATTATCTTCTATTTCTGCAATCAGAATTCCTATCTTTTAGGCTAATCATGTGAACCCTAGGCAAGTTTATTTTTGCTAGAAAAAAGATCTTATAAATAATATAATTTTCCTTCTCCATGCAGTCTAGCAGAAAGGAATTAGCTACCGACATCGAGGACATCAAGAAGAAAATCGCTGGAACTGAATAGAAGTGTTATAGTGAGTGGGAAGCAAAGATGTTCTTTGATGACTATCTGTTTTTGTCTGCTTTAAGAGGCGTCTGTATCTTCGGTGTTAGAATAGAATTCCTCTCAACCTCTTATCACTCTTGTATCAAGCTGACTTATTCTTGAAATGTCTAGCAACTTTTAATAGTGCGGTTGTGGGTGGAAACCATGATTGGTTGTTCCATAGTGACTGAAGGGTTAACTCTGCTTATGGCAATAAGAGAACTCTGACATGCTGTCCTTTTTTTAAAAAAAAAATTGTGTGCTGTCGGCAAAATATGCACATTGGTTAGGAGATACAAAATAACTGGATAGGAAATAAGATATTTCCTAGAGTTCTAAATGTAAGAGTCATTTGAAGTGTTTATTTTGATCCTAAATATATATCATTTAGATTGTCTTTCAAATTTATAATTTTTTAAGAAAATCCTATTGATTATGCATATTGAAAGGAGCTTTTCATCCACTACAAATAATTAAAAAGAAGAAAGTATAATTTAGCATGCGCAGCCTGTTTCTAAGAAACAATAGATGACAGACATCAGATAATACACCTTGCAAGCACCAGCCTAACCTATTTGGAGATAGAATAGGTTTGAGAAAATTTTGGCCCATTAAAAATCTTGCTCGAGTCCTAGAGCTAATGCTGTGGCAGCTAGGTAACAGGAAACTAGCAAAAAGTGCTTGCTTAATCGTGT
>NW_021637403.1:0-39571 GCF_004799145.2 Neltuma alba
TGTCTCAGCTGCATGCGAACCATCTTTTGCATCTATTGCTTCCTTCTCAACCTTTATGAATTCTCCATCTAAGGCATTCTCTTCCTCTTCTTTCTTTACTTCTTTCGTTACTTGAGAGAAGTCAATATCCTTTTCCTGATATAAATCGTCAGAAAATAGACACATGTAAATTACACCTTATGTTTGTAATTACTTTTCCCGTGACATGATTGAGTACAATAAACTGAATAGAATTACTCAACGTGTATTTTGGGTTTTTTTTTTTTTTTGGTGAGCATTTCTACTTGTTAAAAGCTTCATGTAGAATGGAAGGGAGGATAAAATGTCAGGTGGAATTTCACACATTCATTAACAAGCATATGTTAAAGTTACAAGCATTTATTTTGAGCACTTCGGTTGTGGCTTGAGTTATTATACCAGTTACTCCTAAGGCAGCATGCAGTTTCACCAGCTACTTAGCTTAAATCAAATAAGTTGAGTGCCAGCGTAAGAATCTATGAAAAAAATATATGCAGTTGCAAATAACTGGCAATATGAGATTATGTGAATAGGCATATAAATTAGGATTAGTCTCCCGCATCTTTAACCGCACACAAGGTATTGCAGTTGGCATGACTGGCAATTCTACAGGCGGTGGTAGGTGCGTTACCACTGAATTAAATGCTAAAGTGAAACCTTACAAACTTTTCTTCAGGTTCCTGCTTTCCACCCCAGTTAAGAGAGCTTTATACAATAGGCAATTCTTTAATAACAAATGTACAATGATAATACCTTAATTTGGAAACTAGTTTTGACGAAAGGTTCATAATTGTTGTCACTCCATTACATGCCTGAATTTTGTGTTAACAACTAACTTCTATACTAACGAATGAAATGAGGATAATACCTTAATGTCACCGGCATTGCTATCAGTCTCCACAACCTGTTTCACTGAAACTTCTGAAATGACTTGGGTCTCTTCTTCATGTTTGCTTTCACTTATTAGCTTGCTTCTCTCTGAATAAAATAGATAACCAATATATTGTAAGAAAGAAAAGAAATAATTATAGCGTGGATATAATTGATTCAGAATCACTATAGACTATAAATGAAACAAAATAAAGAAAAGGCGAACTTGTCTAGATCAATAGGAAAAGGGAGAGGGGAAAAGAAAATCCAGAATTTCAGCACAAAATCAATAACGTAACACTTGTCAAAAAATGCAGCAGAAATATTATTGTTGTTGTTGTTGTCATGAGGTACCAGGTCTTGGAATTTGGGAATCGGTAGAAAGTCAAGTAAATCAAGTCCTTATGATAAGTCGGTTTACAGAACAGGGAAAGACATTATTGCGGTGTGTGTCCCTAAGTTGGAGATCAACACCACCCTGACACACTAATAATACGTGCCCAACGTGTGTGGCTATGTGTCAATATAATTTTTTTGGGGCTCCCTGTTGTTGGGCATGGCTTTGGCAATAGAATCTCCATCTTGGTAATATAATTAAATATCTTCTCTGATGTTTTCTAGTTGTACATGAATAATTTGAATTGTAAGTTTAAGATTTTCAATTTAAACTATTTTTTGCAGAAAATAATAGCGTAAGGTCCTCATTAGTAATAATTATAAGAGTAAAATATTCTAACCTTCTTTATATTTTATCTTAATTATATGGACCGCTCCTCTATCTTAAAAACATACATTTAAATCTAAACTGTAACTCCATCAAGAATATACTAAAAAGCTGCTTTTTTAATTAAAATTTATGTTGCCATGCTTTCTATTTACTAATTTACCCTTCATAATACTAAATCCCTAAATTTTGGCTAAACTATCTTAAGGAATTTAAGATTTTCTCCTTTACCTTAATTTTATTTTTTATTTTGCAAATTGTTGTTTGTTTAATGTCTTTATCGTATTAGGCCGGAAAATTAAGTAAATTAGTTAATGTAGAAAAAAATTGAATAGAAATTTGATTAATTCTTTAAATAAATATATAATCGATCAAATTAAATCAGTTATAAATGTTTGCAATTTAAATGATTTATATAATTTTTCAACTCATATAATTTATATTATATTATGAAAAAATAAGCATTCAAAATATTTTGTAGCCATTTAAAAGAAACTTCACATGAAGAATTAAAATTTTATAATCCTATAATATAATAAAATTAAAAATTTTATAACACATTAAAAATTTTGAAAATACATGTATTATAATTATTTTTTGTTGTCTCAAAAATTATTTTTCATAGATATAAATGTTTAAATAAAGTTTACGTTAAAAGAGGAATATTTTGATCAAAATAAAAGTTTGAAGGTCAAATTAGATCAATTGACAGTTGATGGATGAAAATAAAATTTTAAAAGTATAAGAAAGGTTTGTGTATATATTTTTATTTTACAAGAAGTTTATATACATTTTTAAAATAGAGAGGAGGTTTCTGTAATTTAAATAAAATAAAAAGATACCAATGTATTTTACTCTAATTATAAATAGCAACTCACAGTTGGGTAGTGGGAAACAACTGCATCACAGCAACAGTACAAATTTCACAAAATAATTCAATAACACAGCTTTTCAGACAACCTAAGTCTAAAGACATAAAATTACCATTAATTAAAAATGGTTTCTTTGCTCCACACACAGACAAAGCATCAGCAGCCTTCCTAACGGGGCAGCATATGTGAAAAATAGTGATGGCTATTCTGGGTTCGTAATTAAAACTCATCTTGCCAGTTCGAAGTGAGAACAAATGCAGACACAGTATTGTATACATTAAAAAAAAAAAAAACAAATTCAGATACAGTGCAATAAAGGGGGAAAAAAGAAATATTCCCTGATATCTATCAAGTTTTATATACATATTAAAATAGACGTATTATATTGTCTATACTTCCAAAAAGATATATTCAAATACTGATCTCCCTTAGGCCCAAAAAAAAAAAAACAGTACTGATCTCCCACGTGAAGATGTCATGTGGAATAATCACGTTCGTGGGTCCTGTAACTTGTTACATCTTGATCTTACACATAAGCCAATTCTCCCGGATTTGGATCCCAGGCTCTCAAGACTCAAGCGATCTCAGTTGAGAGTTATTAACCATCAGATGGTGAGCTAATGGAATTGAGTGAGAATTGAAAAAGGTCTTCATTTCAAACATCATTAGATTGGAATCAGATAGTTAGTACTCTTCGCCGGAGGCTCGCAACTGTGGGGAACCAAATCCCTTCTCTCCCCGCCCACGCCAATGCCTTTCTTTCTTTTAAAGTTTTGGGCCTATTTACCTAACCCTGTTACTTTCTCCAAAATGGAATCTATCATTTCGTCTTCTTAATGGAAGGAAATTGCATCTGAACCTTCAAATCGGTGATGGGAGGGGGCCCCGCATAAGATCTAATATTCAAAGATGCAAATGAGTTGCCTAAGAATGTGCCCAAATAAGCTTAATCACACCACTGACTTAATAGTGATGTCTGGGCGGGCCCACTTTTTTGATTGTTAGCCACTCCACCAACCCTTTTCTTTTTAAAACTTTGCATCATATTTCGCAAAGTTCAAAAGCGTGTGTATTGTGGGGTGTGGACACCGGACAGCTTAGCTTAATCATCTGCGCCCCTCTCACAGCTGCACCAATTGTCTTTACACTTTGCATATTTATTTTATTCTAAGAAATTAGTTATTTATTTATTTTTTTAATTGCTCGATTCCTCATCCTCAATAAAGGGCAAAATCCAATCAACGACATGAGGGTGATTTGACAAAAAGCGCAGGGGTAAATACGAATTTTCAGGATGGGAATTACACCGGGTTAGGCTGGCTCAGAGAATATCTCTATTATTTTCCCTGCTCTCGAGTTTATTTTTCTACCCTCACTTTTGGAAACTGCTCTGCCAACATATACTAATCTCTCTATATATTCTAATAATAAACGTTAATCTAATGAGATCTGAGCATGTAACGGGATTGATGTGAAAAAAAAAAAAATGGTATGTAACGGGGTTTATTAAATAAAATCAGCAACAACGGACACCATAAAAGACAATAAAGAATTGAATTAAAAACTTATCTGTGATTTTTTCTTGTCCATGAATATTTACACGATAACGGCGGCTGAAAATTTGCGAGATAACGAATCTCCGATCAGGGGAAGACTCTGCAATCCTGATCGGAGCTGCAAATCAAGGAAAATTCAAATTGGCCTTTTACTTTTTCAACTTCCTTTCCCTTTTCTGCTTTAAAATTTTAAACCATTTCGAATAGTGAAAGAAAATTGATCGAAAATGAAACGTCACCTAACCCATTGATCAACCAAAATTAGGGGGGGAAAAAAGACGATCACAGATCAAAACAATGAAGATGGAATAATCACTGATCATAGAGAAATATTAGTGAAAGAATCACAATGTGCTGGGCACAGCAGAAGCTACTGGGCTACTGAGACGAACATATACACTCAAGAAATTGATAGCAATAAGATTCAAATCAAGCCTTAAAGATCAACAGTTTAATACGCAAATCAAAATCTGCGAAAACGGAAACAGCATCAGAGATCAAACACTGAAGAAGGACCAATTTCTGATCAAAGAGAAGCAAAATGAAACGGCTGCTGTGCACAGAATAAGCCGCAGAATCACTCTCTAACAACCATAAGCAGAGAGGAAATCAAAAGCAAGAAGATTCAAAATAAGCCTTCAAAGATCAACACTCAAAACACAGCTCAAAAAACATGAAGAATCAAAACAGCACACAGAACTTTCAATCAGGATTCATCTGACAAACAGAAAATCGATAAAGGTAGTAAAAACCAAAAACGCAGCTCCAAAGCTGCTCGGCGGCTATAAATAATGAGCAGCAAAAGCGAAAATTGAAATTAAAGGAAAGAGGAAGTGAATTCTTGCCTGAGAGAAAGTGAAATTACTTTTGATTGAAGCAAGCGTGTTGGTCTCTGAGAAAAATATATAAATTGAGATGTGAGAAACTGAGATTGGAAACGAAGGAAGAAGAAGAATGAATATGCCAATATGGAATGGAAGCAGAGAGAGAGAGACAGAGAGATTCCTTTGTATATATGACTTGTAAGACAATGGAGAAAGGAGAGAGTGGAGGAGTCTACCTTTTAACGCATGGAGACCCCACCGGTGGGGCCCTGCGCCACCCATATTCGGCGATTGAAGAGCTGAAACGCTGCCGGTTTGCTCTCCCTCGGAAATTGTCCCGGGTTTTGCATTTAATTTACAAAATTGGTATAGGAGTTTTCTTTGGTCAAAGCTAATGACAAATCCTGCATCATAAATATAATAGCCCTTTGGACGAGATAAATTATTAAGAAATGCCGTTGAATTTTAATGAGTTTGATTTTCTTAAATGATAAAAATTTACGAAAATATATTTTTATTTTTTAAAAAATTATTATTTATAGTATGGGTGTTCAACATTGACCCGTTCCGGTCCCCTTTTTATTGGGACATGATGGACTCGTCCCAAAATTTTTCAGAACAGAACAAATCAAGACAGGATGGACTCGTCCCAAAATTTTTCAGAATGGGACAAACTGAGACGGGACAAAAAAAGGGACCAGGACAGGACAGGGTCATCCGTCCCGATTCCTTTTATTTTTTTATTTTTTATCAAATTTATATAATATCATTTTTTTATTTTTTATTTTTAAGATTTGAGACTATTGTATGAAACTATGAACCCATTTATTTAGAGCTTTTATATTTGTTGATGATTTGAGGCTATTGATGATTAGAATTTTCAACAAGCTTTTATTGTGTTCAAAACTTTTATTTAGAGTTTTTAATGACTATTATATATAATATTTTGAGTTTTTGTTTAAGGGTACCTAAAGAAAGAAAAAAGAAAACAAAAAGATGTTTTTATGAGAGTTAAGTCCAAAAAACTACAATTAGAAAAAAAAATTAGATTTTACTGTGCCTAAAAACTCAAAAAATATATATATCTAGACATCCTATTCCCGTCCCGGTTCCGTCCCGTCTTAATCGGGACCGAGATAATATCGGGACGGGACGGAACACGGGATAATTTTGTTGTCCCATTAATGTTCATCAAGACGGAACCAGGACGGCCTGTCCTAGTCCCGGTTCCAGTCTCAATCTGTCCTATGAACGGTCCTAATTTATAGGAAGGAGAGTAAATGAGTAATGAGTAAAACAAAAACTTGCAAGAAATAATTAATATAGTGATATAACATGCCATTTATTGAAGAGTACATGTATGTTTCCGATCTTATCGATGTTGTCCTCAATTTCGCACTTAATTTACAACAATGGTGTTATTCTAATTCTTGTTATATGTTACTTGCCGAAAAATCATTTTGTCTGAAATACAAGTCACCTGTAAGGTATTTGATTATTATTTTTTAATTTTATTCTTAGTTAATTCTTACTGAAAAGAGATAAAGATGAGAAAATATATGATAAAATTTTTTTAATGAGAATAAACTTGAAAAATTTTATCAATTGAATGAATTTCTTAGCATATGAGAATGAATTATAAGTAATTTATAATCAAAACAGAAATTATAGTATTTTTTTTTCTTTGGCCAAAGCTATTGACACATCTCGCATAAAAAATCATAAGTATAATAGCCCTTTGGACAAGAGAAATTAAGAAATGAGTCTAAATTTTAGCGAGTTTGATTTTTCTGGAGGTAATAAATATATTAAAAATATATTTTATTTTGTTACAAAATACTACTCCTCCGGTCCTTAATATAAGACCCATTTAACTAATTTGATTAGATTAAGGAAGTTAGGTAAGTTAGTTAATTATAAAAAATATGATGTATTTTTCCTAAAACACCACAATCATCTTTCTTAATACCTCATCTCCCTCTTTTATTTGATTATGGTTGAGAGAGTATCTATAGGGGTAATTTAGAGAAAATTGATAAATATGATAGATGGGTCTTATATTTAGGACCAAAACCAACTCAAAAATTGAATCCTATATTAAGGACCGGAGGAGTATTATTTATAAAGGAAGAAAGTGAATGAGTAAGGCAAAAATATGTGTAGAAGATAATTAATTCAGTAATATAACATGTAATTAACGGGAGAAAAATTAAAAAAAGTTTGTTAAGATTTCATAACTCCTTTAAGAAAACTAATTAAAAATTTTTAATCTTACATTTTTTAGAATTTCATCCATCCTTAGTTATTCATTTTTTAAAAACCAACTCATTAAAATTTTTCTTCTCGCACCCTCCCTTCTATTCCCATAAAACCAAATAGAGGGTTAAGATCATGGCAAAAAGAAAAAACCAGAGGGCATAGGATAGGGCAAAATGCAAATTAATGCAAAACATTCTTAGCTTTGTTCAAATAACATGAAAAACTTTCTATTGTTTAGAAAACTAGACATATTCTAGTGAAGCTATTATTATAGTCTAATAGATTATAAACAAAGTGGCATGCTATGGGTTATGTATTTTATATTGCTGATGATATTATCATTTTACTAACTTTTATATGTTATTTGGCAGAGTTCCAAAAAAAAGTATGAACAATTTGTTAACATTTTTGGCAAAAAAAAAAAAAATAACATTTGAAAGAAAACAAAAGAATTAAACGATGATTGTAATAAATAAAGTGGACGATGTTAGATGGGGAAGATTAAATAAATAATATATATAAATATATAATACATCTTATACTTACCACATGCACAACTCTGCTCAAGATTGGATCCTCTATTGTTTACACCTATATTTTTTTTTTTATTAGCATAAAAGTAAACCTGCATATGGTGAGAGTAAAAGGAAACTCATCCCAACTAGGTTTCTACATACGTAGACAATTAGAGCCTTTACATCTACACGCCACATATTTGGATATTTTTATAAAGAAAATATTTTATGCCATTTACATTTCGTATTCTATTTCAAAAAAAAAAATTAAGTATTGAATGTTTGAAAACAAAATTATATGAACAATTTAAATCTGATGTGTATTACAATATTTATTACTAACTTCGATCACATTTACAAAATTTTATTTGTACAGTATAAATAAAGTCTTATAGTTAGGACCGGAGGTAGTATATATGTGTCAATTCTTTCCGTATATATTCCTGAGTTAATTGTCCTTTTCATTTCACATAAGGAAGCATTTATCTTTATATATATTTTTTTATTTTTGATATAAAAGTTGGCTGGGATTGAATTTCGTTTTAAATATAACATTTTAATTCATTTTGTTTCTCATATTTATTAATCTTCTTCTTAATATTAATCATGTCACATATATTATATTATAATTAATAATTTATTTAAATTAATTAAATAAAGAAACCCGGACTACCGGAGAGTATATATGTGCTTTTTGCCTGAAAATTACTGTGTGAGCGCAAGAACGTTACGCATCTTGTAACTCCTTCATCGTGAACTTCTTTAATTCAAAGGAAGAATTATTTTAATGTCTTAGAAAATAATTATTAAAAATTCCCAATAATAAATAAAAAGTTATCATTTTCTGCATTATAATTTATTAATTCATGATGCTTTGCTGTGATTAAAATTTTTTTAATAATTATATTCCTTCAATTCTCCTAAATTTAAATAAAAACTCATGCACATATATAATTCTTATATTTAATTTTGTTTAAATAATTGACCCAAAAAGTAGTTCGATCAAAAATAACATCTTTTAATAGGGAGGGCGGCATGAAGCGAACACCTCTCTGGCAAGAGACCAACGATGTGTGATTGTGAATGCTCATAAAGTCTGAAAATGAGTTGGATTACTTAATACTTAATTGAAGGATATGAAAAAAAATTCAAAATATTCATCTATAAATTTTTTAAGATAAAACTTTAAATTATATTTTGTTTAGTTAACATTATGAGTTTATTTTAAATATACAATCATATATTAATTTATAATTCAAAAACATAACATTGTTTTAATATCACAATGAAGCTCCTTAGTTAACTTATTCAGAATTTTCCATATAAATTCAATAATATTATAGTGTTAAATGCATAAAAAAAATCAAAATACTAGATGTATTGTAAATAAGATCAAAGTTGTTTTAGATTCTATTTTACCCAATATACAAGCACATAATAATTTATAATTTAAAAACATAATATTGTTTTAATATCACAACGAAAGCTTATTAGTTGACTTATTTAGAATTTCCGATGCAAAATGTAAAAAAAAAAAAATCAGTATGATTCTCAAAACAAAAATGAATTATGATATGGTCAAAAGTCAAAACACTTCAGAAGCAAAACAGCAACTTGTGTAATTCAAGAAAAAGTGGGGGATAGAATGGTCATTTGAGGGAGACGGGAGAAAATATTGAATGCTTTTTGGTATCACTGGGACGGGCAGATATGCGACCGACAAAACCGCCCTTCGCGAGACGTGCAAACAAAAGATGACGACGGCATCCCCTTTCTTCAAACCGATACGACACTTTTCTTTTTAGACCTCTTTGCATTCTATTTGTATCTTTTACTAAATATTCAACCACATTCATTATTATTATTATACCATAGATTAAAATAATTATTTTATTTAATTATTTATAATAAATAAGTATTACTTTCTCTAAGATATTTTATTTAATAAAATCTTTAACTTATACAACTACTACAAAAACGGTTTATTATCTTGAAGAAAAATAGATAAATAACTTATATTTAAAATTAAATTGAATGTTAAATTATATATATTAAGTACCAGTAGTATATGAATGTATAAAAAAATGCAATGGACGTATTTAAAAGTGATAGAAAAAAAATTGGATGTGTAGGGATAATATGATTGTGAGATGTGTGGAATCTATTCATAGCCATATTCATATTATTTTATGTTATACTCTTTCTAAATGCATGAATGTATGAGTGGAGATAATCCAATTTGAAAGTTAGATGAGGAAAAAAGGCGTGGAATTCTTCTAAAACATATATCTTTATCTAAATCCCATAACAAATTCCAAGAAGAATCATAATCCATTATTCAAATAATGATGATTCTCACTAACGGGGTTAGATCTAGCGAAAAGGGTTAGTCTCCCACAACGTGATAAACCAAGATTTGAATCTCCACTAAGAGAGATGTCCACATTTAGTACCCGACAGTGCCTCGAATAGGATTGCCTCCAATAGGAGGATATCTATGTTTTAGCCAAAAAAAAAAACGATGATGATTCTCCATAGAGATAGAGGGTAAGCCTTTTTTTTTTTTTTTAATGAGGAATTGTGATTTTTATCTCAACAATATTTTGAATCAATTTCTCATCATACTTGCATCATTTATAAGGTAGGAAGAAGTTTTCCCCCTCTTAATTTTGTTATTCAACCACTCAATTCAAGTGAAAACTCCTATTCCATGATAAAAGAACGGCTAAATTATACAAAATTTCTTGGATTTTAAGTTAGTTTCATATAACTCTGACATTTCAAAGTTTAAATTTAAACCTACTAACTTTTTTTTAATATTTTTTTATCATGGACTCCTTGCCTTTAAGTGACCATTATTATTATTATTATTATTATTATTATTATTATTATTATTATTATTATTATTATTATTATTATTATTATTATTTTGCAAAAAATACCATGCTAGGTTAATAGAACTCACATGGCAACCTACATGAATCCTATGTAAGTTAATAATTTTATATAAAACCTTCATAAATTCTGAGTTAGTTGCATAAAACCACCTGAACTTGCATAAAACCACCTGAACTCAAGAATATTAAACATAAATTTTGAAGTGTCAAGAAGGCTATATGTAACGGGTTTAAAATCTAGGATGTTTTTATCAAATGAATGACTTACATAGGATGTCACGTGTTTTTCTATTGATTTGATGTGGTAATTTCCGTTAAAAAATTATTAATAACTTAACAACAAGAGTTCATGGTAAAAAAAAAAAAAAAGGTTAGGAAGTTAAATTTAAAGGTTAAAATGTCTGAAAAGATATGTACAATTGACACAAAACTTAGAAGGTTTTGTGTAATTTAGCATAAAAGAATTCATTAGCATCTTGTAAAACTACTTACAATTTTTAAGGATTACATCAACTGAATATATAAAACTAAAAAAAATATATTTCAATTCAGCTAGAATAAAAGGCTGTTAAAAATAATTAAACATATACTTTTCATAAAATAAATCAATTATTTTTTTTGATATAACAAAAATAAAATATAATGAAATTTATGGTCAATACAGCTTCAAAATAAGTTGAGCAAGCAGGCAATTGGGTTGTACCCTCAAATTCAATCAAGGAATGGAATGTTGTTGAAGCCATCTATCTTCTTCTTCTTTTTTTCAGAAATCTATTTTTTTAAAAAATTATAATTATTTCATTTCGCACTAATTCGTGGGCTCGGCGACTCATGCCAATCTAACATTAAAAAATCCAACATTTTTAAAAAAAAAAATTGGCGGATTAGCTGATGTTATTTGGTTTTTGGTGGTGATCAAAATTTAATGGTTAATCCTATCTTGCTCATGATTAATCATATTTCTTCTTTGTATTTTCTCCGGCTAATTTACAAGTTACTTTCAACATATTTTTTTATCAAAACCAAAAAAACAGTTAATATAATACTCATTAATTATATCTAAAAATTAAAAAAATTATACTATGCCCATATTTTAAATACCTCCCGAAAAAGCTTCCTATTTTTCTATGTTAATATTGAATATGGGTAATGTTAAAAAAAAAAAAAAAGTAATCAATTCGACGACTTATATATAAAATAGATCACCAAAACTCTTCAAATGTCCTGTAAATAGCATCAAAGAGACTAAGAGAGTATATCACTAGTGTTTGATGTCTAAAACGTGAAGAACTAGGTCGGTTCCCCCCCACTGAGGATATAGAACATCCAGAGAGTGAGAATATGGAATTTTTGTGGCTGCAAATTATGTTTCATTTATGAAATTGGCACTAAATAATGAAGGATCCCTCTTAGTTTTGGGAATATTTATAAATATATTAATTTGTTATATTTGCTGGATGACACTATAGAATTGAATGTTACAAAAGGATTCTTAATGCTACTCATTGCCTAGTTAATCCATTTCTTTTAACATATAACCAATTTTGTCACCCATCTAATTCTTAATATAAAAGCTTGATAATTAATTTATAAAGATTAAAAAAATTAGTTATTTATAATATGTGTGTATTAATTTTTTTAAAACACTCTCTTTAATCATATGCATTATGATAACTATCCAATTTGATGAAAACACCTGCCTTACATTTAGGATGTAATGACCAGAGGAGCATAAATAAGTTACTTTCTTTTTTAACAATTGATGATATAATTTTCTTCAATTCTTCATAACTTGTTCCCTCCTTTATAGTTGTTTTTACACTACCTCCCATATATATCATCTTCTCCATCATTTATAAACTTTCCTCCTATATGAACAAAGCACAATAGATGCTTTCCAGCCATACTTGCCATCAGTAATTTAGGCACCGTTTGGATGCACTTGCAAACCATGGTTTGCACAAAATGCTATCCAAACACCCCCTCAAAAACCAAAACCATGGTTTTGGGCCAAACTATGGTTTTGGAAAAAGCAAAAATTTTTTGCTTTTGGAGAAAAAGAGAGAGTGTGAGAGCCTATAGGATATGTATCTTGTTATTTTTTTTTATAAACATATTTTTTTATAAACATATTTAATCTTATATTTTATAAATATATATACATATTAATTATTTATTAATTATATTATCTTATGTATTATTAATTATGTTAATAAAAAATATATTATTAACAATTTTATTCCTCTAAATTAAAATATATCATAAAATCTATTTTTTCTGTAATTATTATATTAACTTATTTCTTTTTTTTAGTAATTTGTATATATAAAAAGTGTTTCTGATAACAACTATCTAAACACTCTCACTTCTCAAAATCATTTTTTCATAAAATTTATTCTTTCCAGAATCTATTCTTCCCAGAATCACTTTTTCAAACCACGGTTTGGTTTCATCCAAACACACCCTAAACTTGCATCAAGAATCACGCAACTGTCATTGACAAGTCAAGGAGCTACGTTGACAACTATCACGGCACACATTGACAACTATTGCGGCCTGATTGACAACACGATATCCCATTTCGTGCTAAGGGTTTCTACCCAGACTAATCTTCATCTTTTCCTTCCTTTGCCCCTAAACTAACATTATTTTTGCCAAAAAATACCACGTTAGGTTAATAGAACACACATGGCAACCTACATGACATCCTATGTAAGATAATAATTCTATATAAAACATTCATAAATTCTAAGTTAGTTGCATAACCCCCTAAACTTTATTAAGCATGAATTTTGAAGGGTCAAGAAGGCTATATGTAACGGGTTTAAAATTTAGGAGGTTTTTATCAAATGAATGAGTTACGTAGGATGTCACGTGTCTTCTATTGATTTGATGTGGTAATTTCTGTTAAAAAATATTAATAACATAACAACAAGGGATTCATGGTAAAAAAAAAAAAAAAAGGTTACGAAGTTAAATTTAAATGTTAAAATGTCAGAAAAGATATGTACAATTGACACAAGATTTAGTTTTTGTATAATTTAGCATAAAAGAATTCATTAGCATCTTGTAGAAATAATTACAATTTTTAAGGACAGCATTAACTGAATATATAAAAGTAAAAAGATATTTCAATTCAGCTAGAATAAAAGGCTGTTAAAAATAATTAAACATTTACTTTTCATAAAATAAATCAATTATTTTTTATTATAACAAAAATAAAATATAATGACACTGATAGTCAATACAGCTTCAAAATAAGTTGAGCAACCAGGCAAATGGGTTGACTCGTCAAATTCAATAAAGGAATGGAATGTTGTTGAAGCCATCTATCATTTTTTATTTTTTCCAGAAAGCTTTATTTTTCCGAAAAATTATAATTATTTCGTTTCGCAATAATTCGTGGGCTCAGCGACTCATGCCAAGCTAACATTAAAAAATCCAACATATTTTTTCACTAAAAAAATCCAACAATCTTTTTTTAAAAAAAATTGGCGGATTAGTTGATGTTATTTGGTTTTTGGTGGTGATCAAAATTTAATGGTTAATCCTATCTTGCTCATGATTAATCATATTTCTTCTTTGTATATTCTCCGGCTAACTTACAAATCACTTTCAACATATTTTTTATCAAAACCAAAAAAACAATTAATACTCATCAATTATATCTAAAAATTAAAAAATTATACTATGCCCATATGTTAAATACATCCCTAAAAAGCTTCCCATTTTTCTATGTTAATATTGAATACGGGTAATGTGAAAAATATAATAAGTAATCAATTCGGCGATTTATATATAAAATATATCACCAAAACTCTTCAAATGTCTTGTAAGTAGCATCAAAGGGACTAAGAGAGTATATCACTAGTGTTTTAAGTTGGTTTTCCCCCCACTGAGAATATAGAACATCCAGAGAGTGAGAATATGGAATTTTTGTGGCTGCAAATTATGTTTCATTTATGAAATTGGCACTAAATAATGAAGGATCCCTCTTAGTTTTGGGAATATTTATAAATATTTTAATTTGTTATATTTGCTGGATGACACCATAGAATGAATGTTACAAAAGGATTCTTAATGCTACTCATTGCTTAGTTAATCCATTTCTTTTAACATATAACCAATTTTGTCACCCATCTAATTCTTAATATAAGAGCTTGATAACTAATTTACAAAGATTAAGAAAATTAGTTATTTATAATATGTGTGTATTGATTTTTTTTAAAACACTCTCTTTAATCATATGCATTATGATAACTATCCAATTTGATGAAAACCCCTGCATTACATTTAGGATGTAATAACCAGAGGAGCATAAATGTATACTTTTTAATAATATTATGAGCAATAAATATTTTAACAGAAAAAAAAAAAAACCTTTAATTGCATATGGTCTTCTTAGCTACATAATGAAAAATTATTAATTAGGTCAAGTTAAAAGGGATTCAATAAAATATCTACTAAGAAATAATACGATAAATTTAAAATTTGTGGTTAAAAATTATACTAAAATTCCTACCTTCATTCCAACTGTATAATACTTAAATTCGATGAATACTAGATAGCAATAAGAAAACTGAAATTATTTAACTAAATTATCCTTGAGTAAAATATATTTATTTCTACTCGCAATAATTAGGTTACGTGAAAAGGGACATGATGATAATTTAGTAAATTTGTGAGTTTAAACCTTATAAATAGAAAATAATAGCTACTTTCACCAGCATGTATCATTACTCAAATTTCACCTGATAATATCAGATAGTAGTATTAAATAATTACATAAAATTGATAAATACTTTAAATAGCCATGAAAAAGGAAAGAAAGAAAAATAATTTCGCAGAAAGCTTTCATGTCTTCCATGCAATAATTTCGCAGAAAGTAATCTGGGTTGGGCATCAGTCAGGGTCATATACAGTCAAGGAGGGATTCAAATGCTATTTGCATTCTTCAATAGAGTTTTTTGAACTTCTGAGCCTCTTTGAAAATTTCTTTGGTCTTTATTCTTACCTTACAAATGTTTGTTGTTCGTGTAGAAATTATTGCATAGAGCACTACTTGTTGTTCATTTACTGCCTCCCATCGTTAATATAAAAGCTAGTTGACTAATTTGAGTATATTAAGAAAATTAGTTAAATTAGTTATTTGTAATAAATAGATGTTATTTTTTATAAAATATCTTTATTAATCGAGTATATTGGTTAGAAATATCATTGTTACAATGATTATTTTGAAAAAAAAAAGTGGATAAATATGATAAATAAAGTAGATTGAGATATTATATTTAGGACAAAAATAAAAGTCAAATAGAATTTTATATTAAAGACCGGAGGTAGTACTTTGTGACCACTATCTAAATATTACGGGTCAATGTCCTTTTGGATGTCCAATTGATGAAACTCTGGTTCATTTGATGTTTGCGTGCTCTTACTCTAGAGCTATCTGGCTTGGTTGTTTTTCAATTAGACCACCTGATCTACCAAGCCTTCAACTTTTGCAATGGCTGAAGGATTTCTTGTTTCATCTTTAACTCTAGTGATCAGATAGATACACCAAAGGGTATTATTGTCCTACGGCGCAAGAGGAAGCTGGTAATCCACGAAAGAAAGGTCACTTCACCACAACTGGTTATTCAAGAAATTTTTGGAGCACTTTCATTCTCCTATATGGCTTTTGCTAACTCACATCTGTCTTCGTGCTTGCAACCCTCCTCTTCAAGACTCAAATCCTCTGGCAATGGACATGAGTGGTTAATAGTGATATACAAGAAACGTCAGGCTGGAAGTGTCCTTTGTCGTGCCCTTACTTGTCATAATTACTACCTCACTGTTCTAATTATAAGACATCGTTTGTAGATTACAAACGAGGTCTTATAATTAGGATGGGATAGTATTATCCAATGCAAATTTCATTCCCAACTGTGAGCATTATTAAATTGAATATGTAACTTAGCAAACACTGCAAATTGTTGGCATCCAACCTTTATCATTTGATCCAATGGCTACTTTACGGTTGTTCCCCATGTTATCCTTGAAGATGTTAGTTTCTTTCTAGGTTCTTTTGCTTCTTTCTCATGTAGGATAGCATATGTTAGCTAGTTTAAGAGGTTTAGAGATGCTTTTATTTTTCCTCAGTTTATTGGGACCTTGTAGATGTTGTCATTCCTTTTTAATATTATCTCCGGTTCTAACTATAAGAATTAGATGACTAATTTAAATAGATTAAGGAAATAAATTAAGTTAGTTATTTGTCATAAATAGGTGTTATATTTCTTAAAATATCTTTGTTAATTAAGTGTGACTAGAACCATCATTATTAGAAAACACTTTAAAAAAAAATAAAGTAAATTGGGGTCTTATATTTATGATTAAAATAAAAATCAAACTACCTTATATGAGGTGATATCATTTTTCCTTTTATTAAAAAAAAAAAAACATGCATGGCCCCACAGCTGAGCACGGGGAAGAAAAAGAGCTGAGCTGCTGGCTAGTAAACAGGTAAACTGCAAGTTGCCGGTTAAGGCTACGAAACACAGCAACGTGCCAATAAAACAAGCTTATCGGTTTATCACGAAGCGAGAGACCCTGTAGAGAGAGAGAGAGAGAGAGAGAGATTGGGCCAAGAAGGGAAATCAAAAACCAGAAGAGATTAGAGAGAGAGAGAGTTGATGATATAAGAGATCGGAGAAATGGATGGAATGCAATTAGCTTTGCCTATTGTTGGAATTGTAGCAGCCGCAGCTGTAACCTTTTACGCTGTAAGTTTTGCGGAGCTCCGAGAGGTAACCTGATTTAACCTATAATTCTCCCTCCCTCTGTCTCTCTGTCTCTATCTTTGTGCTGATTCGATTATTCATGAATTTAATTTATATCTAATTCTTGTTCGATGGAATCAGAAATCGTTCGGAGAGCTGGACGACTCAGAATATGAAGGAAATGGTGGCTTCAGGCCTTCTCCTAGTTCCAGAGAGAGGCGTGCCAGAAGAAAAGCTTCCAAAGGCAATGACTCTTAGTTACAACTTCGAGTTCGAATCTCCTCTCCCTATTTTGTAATTAGCTCTTTTATTATTATTTCCATAATACCTGCTTGTTAATATGAGAACCAGAAATAATATCCACCAACTAGTTGACTAATTTGATTTTTTAATTATAATATATATTATATGATGTCTTTAAAATATTTATGTAGATTATTACATTATATATTAATTTATAAATAAGGTAAATTAGTTGGGAGAAAAATAATAAATATAACTAGTTTAAAGTAATTTAGTAACTTTTTTTAATTTTTTCAAATTAGTTAACTGAGTCTTATATTAAAAACGAAGATAGTATATAAGATGATTCTATGAGGCTCTTTGATTTTTTTGGTATAAAGTATAGTCTTGTTTGATTTTGATTATATACATACCACCTCTGTTCCTTAATATAAGAGCTAATTGATTAATTTGACTAGATTAAAAAATTTTGTTAAATTAGTTATTTATAATAAATAGATATTATTTTCTCTAAAATATCATTACTAATCATATGTATTAGTTAGAACTATCATTTAATGGAATCTTTAACCCGTGTAATCACTACAAGGATTACTTTGAAAAAATTGAGTAAATATAAGATAAATTAAGTTAGACAAACTAGACTAGTTCCTTACATTTAAGATAAAAAAGAATGTCAAACTAGCTTTTATGTTAATGATTGGATGTAACATATAGTTATCTCATATTTTTATAGAAAATGTTTTAATTTAATATTTTAAAGTTAAATTAAAAGTATATATTACCTTTGATCCTTAATATAAAACCTTATTTGATTTTTATTTTGGTCCTAAAGATAAGACCCCAATCCACTTTGTCTCTCATATTTATGCATTTTTTTTAAGATAGTCCTTCTAACAATGGTAGTTCTAGCCAATACACTTGATTAGTAAGGATATTTTAGGAAAGATAATACTTATTTATTACAAATAACTAACTTAACTAAGTTTCTTAATCTTCTCAAATTAGTCAACTAAGTCTTATAATTAGGACCGGAGGTAGTATTGATTTACAAAAAATTTATGTCATTATACTAAGTTTTTTTAGGGTCAACTTCTATTACTTGATTATTTCTTTTGTGAAATTCACTTTGAGACAGTTACTCCAGTTTTCTGAAGAAAAGTAGTTATAGACCGGTTGAGGAGGATTTTGGTTGTTCACTAGTATTTATTTTGGGAGCACATTTCGTGCTCATCGCATCGCAATAATCAGTGTAGGGTGATTTTTCATCCAAAACATTTTAAGGGGATGAGATGAGACAGCTCAAATTTGGGAGATCTTTGACTAATAATCTAAATGAAAGCATTGATGATTAATGCTGTTACGGTTTTATACATGCCAATCAGATATTCAATTGTAAATTTATGCCATAACGTTCAAATTAATCTAAATTTTCGTTGCTAAAAAAAATCTAAATTTTAGATTTGCAAAGCCTAATGTGCTGCAATTTCTCTTGTAATGGTGTCTTTAAATATACTCTTTCGGTCCTTAATATAGGACCCAATTGTTGAGTTAGTTTTTGTTTTAAATATAAGATCCGTTTATAATATTTATCAATTTTATCTAAATTACCCCTATGGATACTCTTTCAACCATAATTAAGTAGAAGAGGAAAATAGGGTATTAAGAAAGATGATTATAGTATTTTAGGAAAAACGTGTTACATTTCTTATAATTAATTAATTTACTTAACTTTCTTAATCTAATCAAATTAGTTAAATGGGTCTTATATTAAGGACCGGAAGAGTAATAAACAATTTTTTTGGTTCAAAATTTTAAACTAAGCTTTTCATTTTTATCTCCATTTACTACTTATCATTTCTTTGCAATAAATTTTTACTTATTATGTTTCATGTACTCTATTCACAAACAAGAGTATGATTGTAAAAAAAAATATATTACATATTTATTATTTTTAACTAAATTAACATTTTAAATCATGTGATTTTAGTAGTTATTTCTGAACGCAAGGAAGACTAAATTAAATTCCAGACCATGTTAATTAATAAACAAAGTAAGTTGCTATTTAATTTAACCACAAATTTTCCACTATAATAATAAATCATTCTTGTCTACCTAAAAATATGCTAAATACAATCTTCCAAAAGATTTAAAATTAAAATTGTTATTTATTCTGTGTAATCCCATGACAAACATATCTTTACACATATAAAACACACAAAATTGACAAAAAAATCATACTACGTAAAAGCCGTTAAATAGTTCACAATCTAGTACTTCTAAAAATCCAAAAACTTTGATACAGTTTCTTCCTTTGTCAGCATACAAGCATCTGTACCATTTTTAACCCAACCCACCCTATCCTTTGTATTGTGCTATACTCAATAATAAACATATCTCTATACATTAAGCCGTTAAAGCCCTTGCCACTATTTTCATCATCATCAGCATCAGTAAAAATCCATTACTTACCCTGAGCCTTGAGTTCCCGCACCCTCTCCTCAGTCTTTTTCAGAGCTATCCCATAGATTCTGATTAACTGGGGGAAGAAATGGCCAATATCAGTATTCAAATAAGATCTTAGGTCTCGTTTGGTACGAAGCATTGAAAATGAGGGATGAGATTGAGATTATAATTAAAAAAAATCATTAAAATAATATTTAGCATGAGTAATTGCTTATTATATGAGATTAGGCAAACTCTTAGAGGTAAGATTGGAGAATACCACTTCCCCCCATGTTATTCTATCCAATCCCATATATATGGGTTTGGCTAATCCCATATAACAAACAATTTCTTATACTAAATATTCTTTTAATAGATTTTCTTAATTATAATCCCAATCCCAATCTTTTATTTTTAATATTTCTTACCAAGCATAACCTTAGTCCTAAAGAATAATTGGACAAGAGCAGGTAGTGGATGGCACTTGAGGAAGTAAAAAAAGAAAAAAAAGAGCATAATAGAAGAGGAAAGTACATAACAGTGAATCATCATGGGGAGAAAATTATTAAAGCAACTTGTACGAGCTTGACTGAATATGGCCATTAGTCAGCAAGAACTCATCAAAATTGTACATTCAAGATGGTGAGATTCAATGGTACACTCATTTTAATGTCTTTACGGTCTAGAAGAGCATATACATTAGTTAAATTGTGTAAATTAGCTAGTTACAATAAATTTATTTAGTTTCCCAGTGATTTAGAAATTTACAGACAGGCCAAATGAAGACAACTGAATATTTAAATGACTCAAGGTAAGGTTACCTCATCAACTTCTTCTAGGCTGAGAGTAAATGGTGGACACATCATTATGTTATCCCCAGCTGCACGTACTAACATCCCATTCTTCTCACACTGTGCTCCAAAATAGGCACCTACCCCTGTGATAATTATTTAATCAAAACTGTCACAACAATGGAAAATAAACCCAAGTCCACAAAATGATGGTAACATAACCTATTTCACATATTAGGATAATAATTTTCTGTCACCTCAACTAATAGGAAGCTGCATTATTCTTGTTATGCGTCACTGTCACAAAAGGTTTGGTTTTAAATGACCTTAGAGAAGACATTTTTGCTACTTTTAAATTTTAATTGATTTTATAGTCTATCCGTGCATAACAAAGTCATCTGTTCATATGATAAGAACCACGTTTCAGGAATTCCAAGTAAACATGCTTTTGCTTCAGGAATTAAACTAAATAATGGTTAAGTACATTATTGTATGGTTAACCACTGGCTTGGCATCATTGGTTGTCCAGTTAACATCCCTAAACTGTTGAAATTTTTTGCTAATGAATTCCTAAAGGGTAATTCCCCCTGGTATGTTAAGGGAAAGTATGGGAACCAAAGGGAAAATTGAACTTACCCCATTCTGGAGGGAAAGGATCATTGGGCGACTTGTTGTCAGTGAACTCGGTCCCCAGGACCAAACCAGTTCCACGAATCTGCAGAGCCAAATAGGTTATTCTCACACCTCAGTCATGCGTTTCGTACAAGGATAAAACTTGAGTAGAGCTTTAGCGTTTACTATCAAGTTCTCCAATAAAATCATGACATGTTTTCTTATACAACCACAAGAACTACATATGATGTTTTTATCCGAGAATTTGATAGCACCAACTTAAAGTACTTTCAGTATAGACCACAAGCTGCTTAGCAAACAAGAGGTACCTCCCCAATGATTGGACTATCAGAGAAGGCTTTTACGCCATCTTGGAAGCTGGGGGCAATGGTCCTCACATTCTCAACAATATTTCTCTCCCTGCAAAACATCAAGAAGAATAATAACAACAACCAGCAGCCTGAACAGTAATTAACATGATATGATATGCTTAAAGTTGTAGTCATTTATTCGAACATAATACTGTAAATCACAAATTTCGCTGCATATATTTGAAATTTACTATGACTATGGTAATGATCCAAGCTACATAGGAACACACTTGTAGATCTTTAGTGCTTCAATTGCAGCAGCACACGATACTGGGTGTCCAGAGTAAGTAAAGCCGTGAGAAAAAGAACCTAAAATAAGAAAAATCAGGTTAGCAACAATTATCTCCACATGAAGATGTGGTCATAAATTTACCACCATACCAAGTTTGTTGCTTTGCGAGTGTATGACATCTGACACTTCTGGGCTCACAAGAACTGCACCAATTGGCATGTATGCAGAAGAAAGTGCCTGGAAGTCAAATACAAAAATGAAAAACATTAAGCTTCCTAAATTATGAGAGAGATAAATGTGTTTGGATACTATTTCAAGTTTACCTTAGCTAATGACACCAGGTCTGGTTTAATGTTGTACTTATCAGATCCAAACATTGTCCCAAGCCTTCCAAAACCACAGATGACCTGCAAAAGAGAAATATGAAAGAAGCAAGTTCAGCAGTCAAATTTCCTCATTAACTCCAGTTTAAGAAGTATGGACAAATACAGCATAGTACCTCATCCGCAATGAAAAGAATGTCATACTTCTTTAGGACGGCTTGAATCTGCACAAGTAATAACAGGCTGAAAGAGATGTTTCTTGCCTGTAATATAATTTTGTGGTATTTAAAGGAAGGAGTTCTCAAGGGACAGTGTGAAAACAATTATAATTATATTAATCCGATGCATGAATAATTGTTATCTAAGCCAGAATTCTGGGAAGTGCAAGACTATACAGCAATCGTGTCTATTGACTTTGAGATATAACTTGTACGTAGCTAGCCAACATGTGGATTGCAAATAGGTATTCTATTTTAACCCTTGAACAAGTATAAAAGATGAACAATCTATTCAAGCAATTGAATAAAATCTAATAGCCATATTCAAGATGTTGTCAAGTGATGAAATAGTCTAAACAGAAAAATCATGTACATTTTTCTACGGTCACTGCCCGTTTGAGATTATAAGACCCAAATTAATCGTATCTATTGACTTAAATATATATCTTATACAGAGCTAACAAAGATGTCAGCTTGATATTCTAGTTTAACCCTTGAACTCACATCAAAGGTCAAACAAGCTATTAAAACAGATGAACTATTGCAGGCAACAAAGTTTATGCTCACAAGGTTGTGAAAACGAAGGTCTAACCAAATTTTCATGAACATTTTCTGTAGTGATCTGCTTCCTACAGGAGGTATAAAAAAGTCCTCATGCATAATTTAATCTATTGTGATATCCCATGAAACATCATAAGGAAATGCCACAAGCCATAATAGCACCACTATATATAGAAAACATGTAGAAGCAGTTTATT
This sequence comes from Neltuma alba, assembly GCF_004799145.2. Lineage (NCBI taxonomy): Eukaryota > Viridiplantae > Streptophyta > Magnoliopsida > Fabales > Fabaceae > Neltuma > Neltuma alba. Next base: position 23,287 of record NW_021637403.1, read on the forward strand.
TGTCACTTATCTTGAAAATAAGGAAATTATAATTCTCTAAAGCATGAAGATGCTGACGACACACCTTGTCAAAGTAAGTTGCAGGAGGAGGTATTACACCTCCTCCACCCATAACAGGTTCAGCAATAAATGCAGCAATCTGTATTCGAAAAGCCATATAAAGTTGCTGTGGTACAATCAATATCAAAATACCAAAAAAAAGTTTCTAGATATTTTAAAGCAATACTGTCTCTGGTCCCTCTTTCAAAATTAGTTCCTCCAAATTTTTAGCTAATCTGGTTGAGAACTCTTCCTCTGTCTCACCTGGGATAGGCATCAGCATGCATGATAATATGTAGCCACATTATACATGTGAATAAAACAGGTTTAAGAACATGACCTACTGAAGAAGCTACCTGGAAGGTGATACCGCCAGTAATGTGGGCAGTCAATGTGCAGCACGAATGGAGCAGGCAAATCAAACTTTTGATGCAAAGCTGGAAGGCTGAAATGTGATTTTCAGTTAACTGATAAGAATTCTGTTCTTATCTCATTTTCATAAATAAATAAAATATTCAGAACAAAAGCACTGATGCAATAATCGGGGGGAAAAAATCCTGAGTTCATCGTACCCGGAGAGACTGGCTGACATCAGCGTTGTACCATGATATCTATCAGAAATGTCAAGATATATAAGCTTTTATGCATACTAGCAAGATACACAAAAGCGTCATTAGTTGAAATATCAAACATACGATTTTGCCCGAGCTATAAATTTCTTCTTATTTGGTCTTCCAAGTGCATTGTTATAATACCATACCAATTTCACCTGCAAGGAAAAATGATGTAAACCTGAGAAAATGTTACCGCATTACTGCTCATCTTAACAATGTTGATTCCACTTAAAATATCTAATTATAATTTCCTGCACAATTAATTTGACTTCATGTGTATCAGGTTTAAACTCAATTCTCCATTCCCCTTCTTCATCAATCATGTGGGCAATGTATATGTATAATGGTCCATTTTCATCACGTTGAGTTAACATCACAGAGAATTGGAGATCCCATTGTGCTTGGAACATGTCAAATGCACCGGGGGTATAAGTTAGCACAAGTTGACACAATATAGGCGCACTCTGATTGACCATCCTAGGAATTTTTTGCCGGGAATCAAACTCAAGTTTCAATTCCTTGTCTCGCTTCTCTGAAACAACTTTGTCAAAAGTGGTAAAGAATTCATTGATATCTAGATTTGGAGTTGTGCATCTTTTTACATCAGCATTCACACTTTCACTAAGCTGTGTACTTCTCATGCCTAATGTGCAAGCATTCTTTACATAGCACCAAGCCCATTTCTCTTTGATATTATACATGGAAGTCAACCATGGATTGTTGTGGACATTATAAGAAGATATTAATTGGCTCCATGCTTCTTCAAACTTTTCTTCCTCTGAAATTTTAGACATGCATTTACAGAAGTCGGTCAAAAAATGTGACCCATCTTTCATTAAATTTCCAAGGTGTTTAATACCATTTTGCTTTAAATGCCAAGTGCATAAACAATGCTTTGTATCAGGAAGAATTTCACTCAAAGCTCTTGCCATTGCTTGATCTTGATCTGTAAACACAGTTTTAGGCTTTTTCTGCATATGAGCTTCCAGGAAAGTTTCTAATAGCCACTTGAAAGACACAGTGGTCTCGTCATACAACAATGCTGCACCAAAAATGACTACACTTCTGTAATGATTAAAGCCAGAAAATATTGCAAGAGGTCGATGATCACGGTTTGTACAAAATGTTGTATCTAGAGATAAAACCTCACCAAAAAGTGCATAATCTATTAGCATTCCAGCATCCGCCCAAAACACATTAGTAATTTCTTCTTCTGTGTCCACCTGATATTTATGGTAGAATGCAGGATTCGCTGCAAGCTGCTTTTGAAAATATTCAAACAGACATCTTACCTCTCCGTATTTCATACTTTTTTGCCTTCTAGATTGCAAATAATTTTGCATATCAACTTGAGTATATCCAAGATTTGCTTTGCCCCCGGCATATGTACTCATTAAATCAAATGTAGCCTTCTGTTGAAGTCCAGACTTTCTTGCTAGCTCAATTCCATAAGCATCAACTTCTGATAAGTTTCTTTGAGATGCTAACAAGTGCACAGTTTCTTGTGTGTGAAGGGGATGATTATGCTCTTCATCAAATTTAGTAATTTTATGCCTCTGATCAACAATAGATACTATCATTTTTGCCTTGCAATTAGTCCTTGTTTCTGCTCGGTACTTAGAAGAATATGTCTCCTGTTTGCCTTCTTTTCGAATACCCTCTTTAGAACACACATATCTATATGTAATAAGTGATCCATCTTTTCTGCTTTTTGTACCATTATACTTTCTAGCCCCAAAACCAGTTCTTCTAGCATAATCTCGCCAAAATTCCCATGCTTCGTCCCAGCTTCCAAACTCTTTTCCTATTTTGGGTTTCAATTCATCCTCCATTGTAAAGTTCCTGTACACAACAAAATCCTTATATATTTAAAACATATCATAACTTTATTTTTTTTTAAAATAAATAGAAAAAATAAAATAATAATTTCATTTATTTCACATTGAACTCTAAATATCATATATACACAAACACATATATGCATCAAAATGGATTGTTAGTGTATTAATCCATACGGTTCAACATATCTGACAAAATTCCTCCTCGGTGGACCACATAAATGGAATGTTCTACTTTAAAAAAAAATGAATGTGTTTGTTAATTAAAATTGCACTAAATAAAAAACAATTCACAAGATTTTTTATGAACTGGGAAAAAAAACTTCACCTCTTTTGTCAGAATAAACTTCACCTCCAAATTAGTTTTCCCATATACATATATATATATTGTAATTAGACACCGAGAGCTTTTTGGCATATTCCAACATTCCAAATAGATTATATGTTTCGGTGAGCACATGGTGGTCCCTTCAATATATATATATATATATATATATATAGTAATTAGACACCCATTGCTTTTTGGCACATTCCAACATTCCAAATGGATACTCTGTTTCGGTGAGCACATACATGGTGGTCCCTTCAATATATATATATATATATATAATATCAGATTTGGATTTACTTTTTAGGCAAGATTCAATAGGAAAAAAAATTACCTGTTCCTTCTTTCTTCCCTGGGTCCAACGTCTCTTCCTTCTCCCTCTTTAAGTCGAGCTTCATGTAGTCCATCTCTGTTTTCTTTTTCTGGTACAGTAACAGCGTCCAACAATCCTTCCATTCCTTCATCCTCCTCCATTATCTCCAACCAGTCTCTCCTGTCTCCCCTCTCTATTTCTACACAATCCATCTTCTCATTGGCTTTGGTTTCAGGTTGGCGGGATATTTGGAATGGACGCGGGAATGAGAAAGAGGCGTGAGAAAGGAAATGGAGTGAAGGTGTGTGAGAACGTGGGAATGGAAGGCTGTCTATCGCGTAGATTGAAATGACGTCACCTTCATTTACGCAAACGACGTCGTTCCGCTGATGAGCTCTCGGTGCTCAGCATACTGCTGAGCACCGAATGCGAACGCTGAAATCCTAGACCAACTCCAAAGGAGACGCAACAGTAAGGCATGATCGATGAGAAAGAATGCATGCCGCAAGCAATGTTGTAGGAAAAACGTGCGCTGCGAGTGAAATTGGAATTGGACCTAAAACTAAAATCGAAGATACTACAAAGCTATGGACTCTCTGCTGGCGACGTCACGGATTGCCTGCTGGCGAAGGTGCTGCGAGGTTGGGCCAGGGCACGCTTGTGAGCCTTCAATTTCTCCGTCCGATAACTATTTTTTTCAACTCAAATAAGAAGGTTTTTTTTTATAAATAAAATTTGAATTGTTTAAAGCAGAAGACCCATCAACCAGCTAGGATTAATAGTTCTGAATTGTTGGCATGTGGTTGGTTAGATCACAAATGAGGGGGCACATGCAAGAATTTCTCATTAATGAATTTGAAACTGAAACAGTAGCAGGCCCCACGGTGTGACTTGTCTTTTTTATATTGGTCGAATCATATATTACGTGGCACACCTGGTTCATACAAGAATTTCTCACACAGTTAATAAATAATTATAAAATATAGGATTAATTTAATTTTTGTCCCCTCAAATTTCGGTTTATTTTAATTTAGTCGTTCAAATTTTAAATTTATGGTTTGGGACGATGACCAAAAAAAAAATTAGAGATTTGTAAATGTCAAATAAGAAATGTCAATAAAAATTTGTTATTATTTACAAATTTAGAATTGTCAATACCAAATAAAGTTGTGTTACCAAACTTGATCTGAGATTTGTAATTTCCAACTTCTTTTTCTGTCATTCTCCCTTACAATTTTAGTCTCTAAAAATTAGCTCATATTAAGGGCCTGTTTGGGTATCCCCAAACCATGGTTTCAGAAGCACTTTTCCGCAAAACGAGATAATCTCCTCCACATATTTACTTCGTAATCCGTAAAAGCACTTCTGAAACCATGGTTTGGTTTCTATCCAAACACACCCTAAAACATTAGTCTCTAAAAGTATAACAGTGCATTAATGGCACCACAAATGGTGACTTGGATTTGTTATATGACACCTAATTGGATCTTATATGAATCACAGAATGCAGCGCAACGAACAGCTATTGAAATGAACAGTGATGAAGAAAAAACATTAGACCAAATTGCCATCTTTTAAGCACTTCTTTTACCTTTTTCTTTCTGTTATTCATACAAGATTTAGTTACATACAATTTAATGAATTCACATCACCACTTTAAAGCTGATTATAACACTTTACTAGATTTTAATACTCTTTATATCTCTAGATATCAATGTTTTAAGAACCATCAATTTAAAATTTGAAGGCCAAAATCAAAATAAACTCAAATCTTAAGAATTAAAATTATATTAATCCTAAAATATATTCCTCCGGTCCTTAATATAAGACCCATTTAACTAATTTGATTAGATTAAGGAAGTTAGGTAAGTTAGTTAATTGTAAGAAATGTGACACATTTTTTTTAAAATACTATAATCATCTTTCTTAATACCTTCTCTTCCTCTTCTACTTGATTATAGTTAAGGGAGTATCTATAGGGGTAATTTAGAAAAAATTGATAAATATGAGAAATGAGTCTTATATTTAGGATTAAAACCAACTCAATAATTAGGTCTTATATTAAGGATCGGAGGAGTGTAAAGGCTTGAACTTCCAAGTTTGAATGATTCGATTCGATTCCGAATCTTTAGTTGTTCAGCGGATCCATCACCATTGTCCCACGAAACCAAATGAAATCGTCAGGCAAAAACAACAATACATATAAATATAGAGGGTTAAGGTCCAGCACTGAATTTTTTTCTCATCTGACTCCGTAGTTTGTGGTTAATTGAGCATCTTAAACTATTTTTATTAAGTATTGAGAATAATAAGAAGGAGAAAAAAGAAAAAAGAAAAGCGTTGAATTAGAACATAAAAACATGACAGAATTGGTCCTAGTTACTTCCAAGATGGAGTGGAAGAAGGGGAGAAATTCTCGAAATAGGAAAAGGATCGAATGACTTTAAAAGAATCGAGCCGAGGAACCATATGAGATAAAAATCTCATATACAGTTCTGTAAAGTGGTAGTAAGCATGATTTTTCTATCAACTTCTTCATTGTCACCCCCACAAAACCAAACTACACCTTAAAATATTTTTTTCAGGTGCGTCTATTATCTCAAAAAATACTGAAAAATACTTTAAACTGTTTTATGCACATTCATTTAATATATTTTGTTGATGAGTTAATGGTGATGTTAAAATTGCTTCTAAAAAATACTTTGAGGGTGTAATTGCTCTTAAAAAGAATTAATACTTTAAGTACTAAATAATATTTTAGGATGCTATGTGCACATAAAGAATACTTCTGGATGCTAAATGAGTAAAAAATAACTCATGGTGTTGAATATACTTAAAAAAAATATTTCAGGATATTAGACGCACCTTAACTTATACATAAATAGCAATGATATTTATTTTTGGTATACACATTACATATTTATTGTATTCTTTATTAAGGGTTCAAACCCATAACTTCGTCTTCAAATAAAAAAAAAATCTTAAAGAAAGTGTTAAGTTCTCACTTGGCCTACAAACCTGTCTAGATAATATTTACATTATATCTAGTCATTTTCTTGGAAAAAATTGACATAAAAAGAAGTTGTAAATTGCAATATTTTAATTTAGACATCTAAGAGTTCAAAATCTCAAAAAAGAAAGTGATGCCTGATATGATATTTTGCAACTGTAGTCAAATAACTAAAATGCCTTTATATTAAATTGAAAAAAAAAGATATCAAATTTGTTATTGTCAATAAATTTCTTCTCATCAGTTGTTCAAAACTTATCATTGCCAGTTCACAACCTATTAATAAATAATTTGTCATTACTAGTATATTTTTTATCATTTGCTGTTCAACACTTGTTATTGTCAGTACAACTTGCTAATAAACTTTTTGTTACGAAAGTATTTTTGTCATATAACTATATTTGCAAAATATCTGATTAGACATCACTTCCTTTTCTAAGATTTTGAATTCTTAGGTTCCTGACTTATAATATTATAATTTTTAACCCTTTTTTTCATGTCATTTTCCCCTTTTTCTTTTCATTGTGGTATCTCTTGAAGAAGGGAATTCCTAATTGGCATCTTTAGGGTCAACAACTTGTTTGGAACCAATTTTTCTAATATACCCATAATCCAATTAGGGCACACCTCATAAACCCGCCATCATTTTGTAGCCTCACACACATAGCCAAGTCTTGCCAAAATTATACTATCCACTTTCCATTGCTTCCTCACTTGATAACCCCATAGCCATCCAAACATTTAAATGTACTGAGAACTTAAACTTCGAGAAAAAAATATTTGAAAAATCACCAAGGTTTTGTTTAAGAAACATTTTGAGGTAGGATCCAACAATTTAATATTTTAATGTTAAATTAATAGTATATATTTGATTTACAAAAAATTTGTCATTCTATTAAGTTTTTTTAGGGTCAACTTTCGCTACTTGATTCTAAAAATAAAAATATAAATTGCCGGTAATTTCATATAATTACTTGATTATTTCTTTTGTGAAATTCACTTTGTGACAGTTACTCAAGTTTTCTTTACAAAAAAAAAAAAAAAGTTGAGCAGGATTTTGGTTGTTCACTAGTATTTATCATGGAAGCACATTCGCAATAATGAATATGGAGTGATTTTTCATTCAAAACATTTTAAGGGGATCAGACAGCTCAAATTACACAAACTTGACCTTAGCCAAAAGGCCGAGAAAGGTAGACAGCTCAAATTTGGGAGATCTTTGACTAATAATTTAAACGAAAGTGTTGACAATTAATGCCGTTGTGGTTTTATACATGCCAATCAGATATTCAATTGTAAATTTATGCCATAACGTTCAAATTCTCTAAATTTTCGTTGCCAAAAAAAAATTCTAAATTTTAGATTTGCATAGCCTAATATGCTACAATTTCTCTCATAATAGTATCCTTAAATATAATAAACAAATTTGTCTTGTTCAAAATTTTAAATCAATCTTTTCATTTTTATCCCCATTTACCACTGATCATTTCTTTACAATAAATTGTTACTAATTGTGTTTCATGTACTCTATTTACAAACGAGTATGATTGTAAAAAAAAAATATATATATAATATATCGTACATATTTATTATTTTTAACTAAATTAACATTTTAAGTCGCGAGATTTTTGTAGTTATTTCTGAACGCAATGAGGACTAAATTAGATTCCAGACCATGCCAATTAAGAAACAAAGTAAGTTGCTATTTAATTTAACCACAAATTTTCACTATAATAATGAATCATTCTTGTCTACCTAAAAATATGCTAAATACAATCTTCCAAAAAATTTAAAATTAAAATTATTATTCATTCTGTGTAATCCCATGAAACACACATCTTTACATATATATAAAAAATATAAAATTGACTGAAAAAAAATCATACTACATAACAGCCGTTAAATAGTTGACAGTCCAGTTACTTCCAAAAATCCAAAAACTTTGATACAGTTTCTTCCTTTGTTAGCATGCAAGTATCTGTACCATTTTTAACCCAACCCGCCCTATCGTTTGTATTATGCTATACTTAAGACAACTTACATATTCAGTAGTCTTGTAATCTAGTAGTATGAAATTTTTTTTGCAGCTAAGAGGCCACGGATTCGATTTGTTTCCTTGAACAGAATTAGCACCCTTCCTCAGTAACTTAGGCACGCTTAAAGAATCAAAGCATATGTTCATAAAGATATGGAAAGAATTAGGCAAACAATTTGATTGCATTTAGCGACAAATAGCAGGAACAGAACAGAGATGACGGGAAATCATTGATGTCTCCAATGCAACAAATAATAAACATACCTCTATACATTAAGCCATTAAAGCCCTTGCCCTTATTTTCATCATCATCAGCATCAGTAAAAATCCATTACTTACTCTGAGCCTTGAGTTCCTGCACCCTCTCCTCAGTCTTTTTCAGAGCTATCCCATAGATTCTGATTAACTGGGGGAAGAAATGGACAATATCAGAACTCAAATAAGATCTTGTTCTAAAGAATAATTGGACAAGAGTAGGTGGTGGATAGCAATCGAGGAACAAAAAAAGCACAATAGAAGAGGACAGCACATAATAGTGAATCATCATGAGGAGAAAATCATTAAAGCAAGTTGTACTAGCTTGACTGTATATGGCCATTAGCAAGAACTCGCCAAAATTGTACATTCAAGACGGTGAGATTCAATGGTACACTCAAAAGTCTTTATTGTCTAGAAGAGCATATACATGAGTTAAATGAGGTAACTTGGCTAGTTACAATAAATTTATTTGCTTTCCCAATGATTTAGCAATTTACAGACAAACCAAATGAAGACAACTGAAATTTATATATAAATGACTCAGAGGTTAGGTTACCTCATCAACTTCTCCTGGGCTGATAATAAATGGCGGAGACATCATTATGTTATCCCCAGCCACACGCACTAACATCCCATTCTTCTCACACTGTGCTCCAAAATAGGCACCTATCCCTGTGATAATTATTTAATCAAAACTGTCACAGCAATAGAAAATAAACCGAAGTCCACAAAATGATAGTACCTAACCTATTTCACATATTAGGATAATAATTTTCTGTCACCTCAACTAATAGGAAGCTGCATTATTCTTGTTATGCGTCACTGTCACAAAGGTTTGGTTTTAAATGACCTTAGAAGATATTTTTGCTACTTTTAAATTTTAATTGATTTTATAGTCTATCCAAACATAACAAAGTCATCTGTTCATATAATGAGAACCATGTTTCAGGAATTCCAAGTAACAAGGCTCTTGCTTCAGGAATTAAACTAAATAATGGTTAAGTACATTATTATATGGTTAACCACTGGCCTGGCATAATTGCCCGACCGGTTAACATCCCTAAACAGTTGAAATTTTTGCCAATGAATTCCTAAAGGGTAATTCCTCTTGGTATGTTAAGGGAAAATATGGGAACAAAAGGGAAAATTGAACTTACCCCATTCTGGAGGGAAAGGATCATTGGGCGACTTGTTGTCAGTGAACTCGGTCCCCAGGATCAAACCAGTTCCACGAATCTGCAGAGCCAAAGAAGTTATTCTCACACCTCAGTCATGCGTTTTGTACAGGGACAAAACTTGAGTAGAGCTTTAGCGTTTACTATCAAGTTCTCCATTAAAATCATGACATGTTTTCTTATACAGCCACCAGAACTACATATGATGTTTTTATCCGAAATTTTGATAGCACCAACTTAAAGTACTTTCAGTAAGTAAATTTTGCCCTTTATATTAGAGAATAGACCAAAAGCTGCTTAGCAAACAAGAGGTACCTCCCCAATGATTGGACTATCAGAGAAGGCTTTTACACCATCTTGGAACCTCGGTGCAATGCTCTTCACATTCTCAACAATATTTCTTTCCCTGCAAAACATCAAGAATCAAGAAAATAATAATAACAATCAGCAGCCTGAACAGTAATTAACATGATATAATATGCTTAAAGTTGTAGTCATTTATTCAAATATAATACTGCAAATCACTAATTTCACTGCATGTGTTTGAAATTGACTGTGAATATGGTAATGACCCAAGCTACATAGGAAACACACTTGTAGATCTTTAGTGCTTCAATTGCAACAGCACACGATACCGGGTGTCCAGAGTAAGTAAAGCCGTGAGAAAAAGAACCTAAAATAAGAGAAATCAGGTCAGCAACAATTATCTTCACATGAAGATGCGGTCATAAATGTATCACCGTACCAAGTTTACTGCTTTGCGAGTGTATGACATCTGACACGTCTGGGCTCACAAGAACTGCACCAATTGGCATGTATGCAGAAAAAGTGCCTGGAAGTCAAATACAAAAATGAAAAACATTAAGCTTCCTAGATCATGAGAAAGATAAATGTGTCTGGATGCTATTTCAAGTTTACCTTAGCTAATGACACCAGGTCTGGTTTAATGTTGTACTTATCAGATCCAAACATTGTCCCAAGCCTTCCAAAGGCACAGATGACCTTCAAAAGAGAATTATGAAAGAAGCAAGTTCAGCAGTCAAATTTCCTCATTAAATCCAGTTTAAGAAGTATGGATAAATATAGTATAGTACCTCATCCGCTATGAAAAGAATGTCATACTTCTTTACGACAGCTTGAATCTGCACAAGTAATTACAGGCTTTGAGAGAGATGTTTCTTGCCTATAATATGATTTTGTGGCATTTAAAGGAAGGAGTTCTCAAGGGAGAGTGTGAAAACAATTATAATTATATTAATCCGATGAATGAATAATTGTTATGCAAGCCAGAATTTTGGGAAGTGCAAGACTATACAGCAATTGGATCTATTGACTTTGATATATAACTTCTACAGAGCTAACAAAGCTGTGAATTGCAAATAGGTATTCTATTTTAACCCTTGACCAAGTATAAAAGTTGAACAAACTATTCAAGCAACTGAATAAAAACTAATAGCCATATTCAAGATGTTGTCAAGTGATGAAATAGTCTAAACAGAAAAATCATGTACAGTTTTCTACAGTCACTGCCCGTTTGAGATTATAAGACCTACATTAATCGTATCTATTGACTTAAATATATATGACACACAGCTTAAAAAGATGTGAGCTTGATATTCTATTTTAACCCTTGAACCCATATCAAAGGTCAAGCACGCTGTTCAAGTAGATGAACTATTACAGGTAACAAAGTTTATGCTCACAAGGTTGTGAAAATGAAGGTCTAACCAAATTTTCATGAACATTTTCTGTAGTGGTCTGCTTCCAGCAGCAGGTATAAAAAAGTCCTTATGCATAATTCATCTATTGTGATATCCCATGGAACATCATACGGAAATGCCACAAGCCATAATAGCACTATAGATAGAAAACATGTAGATTATTTGTCACTTATCTTGAAAATAAGGAAATTATAATTCTTTAAAGCATGATGATGCTGATGACACACCTTGTCAAAGTAAGTTGCAGGCGGAGGTATTACACCTCCTGCACCCATAACAGGTTCAGCAATAAATGCAGCAATCTGTATAAGAAAAGCCATATAAAGTTGCTGTGGTACAATCAATATTAAAATATAAAAAAAAAAATTGTAGATATTTTAAAGCATTACTGTCTCTGGTCCCTCTTTCAAAATTAGTTCCTCTAAATTTTTAGCTAATCTGGTTGAGAACTCTTCCTCTGTCTCACCTGGGATAGGCATCAGCATGCATGATAACATTTAGCCACATTATCCATGTGAATAAAACAGGTTTAAGAACATGACCTACTAAAAGAGACTACCTGGAAGGTGATACCGCCAGTAATGCGGGCAGTCAGTGTGCAGCACAAACGGAGCAGGCAAGTCAAACTTTTGATGCAGAGCTGGAAGACTGAAGTATGATTTTCAGTTAACTGATTAAAATTCTGTTCTTATCTCATTTTCATAAATAAATAAAATATTCAGAACAAAAGCACTGATGCAATCAGGGGGGCAAATATCCTGAGTTCATTCTACCCGGAGAGACTGGCTGATATCAGCGTTGAACCATGATACCTATCAGAAACGTCAAGAAATATAAGCTGTTATGCATACTATCAAGATACACAAAAGCATCATTAGTTGAAATATCAACATACGATTTTGCCCGAGCTATAAATTTCTTCTTATTTGGTCTTCCAAGCGCATTGTTATAATACCATACCATTTCACCTGCAAGGAAAAGTGATGTAAACCTGAGCAAATGTTACCGCAATTACTGCCCATCTTAACTATGTTGATTCCACTTAAAATATCTAATTATAATTTTCTGCACAGTTAATTTGACTTCATTCAGAACTTAGATGACTAAATTTGCACTGAGAGAACATATTTAGCTTTGGCTTCTGATATCCAGTTATCTAATTACTCATAGGTTTTGGGTCTGCAAAGTTTTATGATATTGGGCTTCAGATATAATGGCATATATGATTATTAAAGTAAAATTTAGTTAATGAACAAAATAAAAGAAGTAAGGTGAGAATATTTTCATGCACAATATGGTGAGTGACGAGTTTGTCATGAGGTCATATGTTTTGTCCATGCTTCATGATCAGTTTTAATTTCTGAAAATGCTAATCTGCCAAGTTGAGAATTTTCCTATTGTTGATATCACAAACTGTCCAGATATTAACTTCTAGTACATAGGAAAAACTATAGCATAATTCAAGCTGTCCGCCATAAAATTACATGAAGAAAATGTTATGTTACACATTAAAACGGCTTTCTACACAAACCTAACGAACCTGAGTATCATTGGCTTCTGATCCGCTGTTAACAAAAAAAGCTTTTGCCATTTTTCTGGCTGTGAAAAGTTCTAGAAGGTCCCTGGCTAGATCCTGTAAGGTTAAATTTATGTTTACATAAGAAAATAGAAAATGAATCATTCAATATCAAGAGAGAATTTTAGAGATGGGTAATTAATAAATAAATGAAACCTAAAGTTAACAGACGTATCAACTGGATAAGGATAAGCTTAAAATAACATAACAACCTTTGCATGACGCCACATCATATGAATTAAGGAGGTAGAACTAGAAGTTTCAAAGTATTAATACATATATATTTTCTTTTGCAAGAAGAGGAAAGAACAAATGAAAGAAAGAAATAATGTAAAAGTTCAGGTGCAATTAACAAGTGCAAAATTATGTCTGGGTCAACTAAGGCCGAGTGTAAGACTACCAATGATGGTTTTGTAGTTCGATTCCAAATGAGTGGTAAAAGGCAACTTTTTCAATTGTGTAGTTGCCGCGTCAACAAGGCGTGGTTCATTCCCTCCTGCAATATAAGATTGATATCATAGTGAACCGTTCTTATATATAAAAAAGATACACATTTGTATGTTGTCGTGTAAGTAGATCAACAATCAATTGACTATTGTAAAAGTAGTTTTTTCACTTCAACATTAACTCAAAAGGCAGCCTGTTTTTAAATTCTAGGTGACTTCACCAGAATGTTTTTTTTCCTTATCATGGCTTGTAGGTCATGCTCGTTTGATGTTATTATGCTTGGAAATAATAATTTCAAATTTAACTGCTTTTTTCAACCTTAGTTGCCAGATACTGGATTAAGAAAAAAGGCGAAGATATGTACAACACATTTATATTTGGTGGGTAGAGGACAGGAGATGAAAAGTTTCCAGAAACAATATATATCAAAAGCATATAACAAATACATGTTTGTGTCATCTAAAAGGTAAAAGGGAAACGAGAAATCAATGATTAAGCAAAGAAGAAATAGATAGAAAAGAACTCATAAATACCTAAAGCAGTGCACCATAAACCAGCGAGTGAGTCAAGATATTTTCTCCCATTCATGTCATATACATAGCTCCCCTGATTCCATTAATTGGGTAAATTCCAAAATTGAGAAACAAGTCATTGTTTGAAATTTAAATGAAGCATATATACATTGTAACCATAAACTAAGCCTGTTATGTAATAAATTTTTAGGCAGGAACAGAGGAAGTTCACCTCTGATCTTTCTATAACCAGAGGATTCAAATCAGTAGTCTGCCATCCCTCCAGCAGTGAACGGAGCAAGCATATCATGACCCTTGAACCTAAGACAACCAAAGTAATTTTAGCAGAAGCATGCATGGCAGTCATGTCCACAAGAGCAATATCTGATAAAAATTTTCAAGATATTTAAGAATTAGAGAAGCTAAAAAATTTGTCCCTGACCAAGGAACTGTTACCTTTTGAATAGGGGGGAAAAAGTTGTATTAGAAAGAGGGAAAGTAAAAAAGTAATAGTTGAGGATAATCAAGCAACAAATCACAAACCAAATACACAGAACAGCTGCCCAATCTCTTAGCATATGAAAAATAAACTTCTTTTCAAAAACCCATGAGCCAGCATCAAAGTTCGGCCATACATGGACAATTCTTTCGTCTCATCAGAGTTTAATAGAAGCAATAATCCTTGACATCTTTCTTTAGAAAACAATAGAAACCAAACAACTCTGCTCAAATGATCCTTTCCGAGATTTTGAACTTCACTGGTAAAGAGAAAATGGAAGAGTAACAATATTCAGAACCAAATTGGTTTATTGCAAGGGCAAGTGCAACAAACATGCCCTTAGTTCAACGACATTATGCCAACTTATAAACATGCAAAAGAAAGCAATGACCAATAGAGAAAAGCACACACAGAGAGAGAGCTAACTGCATACCCTTCACGGTTTTCATCCTTTGGCAAAGATGCTTCAGTACTATAGGATCTAGACCATGAGGAAACCTGGCAATTTTCCTGAAAACTTTTGGAAACAGCAGCATATCTTGAAGCAATCTGTAAATCAAATATGAAAATAAGCATCAATGGACAAGTAATTGAACAGCAAATACAGTATCACTGGGACCATGTGTGACACACCAAGTTAGATAAATAACTCAGACAAGAAAATAGTATTTAAGATAACTATATTTTGGAAAACAAAACAAAACCATACATTTGATGCTCTAAACTACCCAGGATAGGATGTTCTGCATCAGCAATTAAATTCATATATACTCTTATCATCATAATTTCAAGCATTCAGCACGCAGACAATTTCGAACAAAGTAATTATAATTTGATGATTTCAGGCGGCAAAGAAGTAGGAAATAGTTTCTCCGTATATTTCCACATAATTTTTTGTGTAGGGCAAACCAAGTCTCTATTAATATATGGCCACCTGCTATCTAGAACTTGAACCCTTAAAATGGGGAAATTAATTATTGGCTTGCCAGTTGCTCTATCATTTCTGATATATGTCAATTCTCTTGTACACGGATATGGTGTTGGTTATGAATGATGAATACGGTAAATGGATAATTCACAAGAAATACAAACATAGCAATAGAAAAGGCTGCTATGTATGGAATTTTTTAATAATATTCCAATGCTTCAAACGAAGAATGCACTGAATCTTAAAATAAATGGCCTGTACCCTATGAAATTGCACCCAAGCATCAGCAGAACAACGATTTAACAGCAAAGTCTGGATGAAGTTAATATTTCACACATATAATTAATTCACAAAAAAATAGTCCAAACTTGTATCCATAGCAGAAGCCAGAAACACCAATTAGTATTGCTTCACACAAGGAATAAATGGACATGGTTATAAAAAATTATCAGAAATCTGGAAAAACATGAGCCTGACTCATTTTTCCCTTTCCCCTTTTGCCAAAGAAATTATATACTGAAGGTAAAATTAAGCCTAATTTTGTCATACAACCAGACAAGTTTATATTTTTAAAAATCTTTCGCGCAGGTAAAAAAGAATGTTAAAACAATCCATGAAACAGTAAATAATATCCTATCAGTTCTAAATGATATTAATATCCAAACTATAAGTATAGCTATAAAAATACTGGCTACTTTACGGAATTCATGAATTCTCAGAAATTTAATTCTGTTCAACAGCTTTCAACCTTCGGCTGCCCATGATACAAAAGGCGACAAAAGTAATCAGCCTCAGCTAATTGCTTTAAATAACTTGCACGTGGTAATTTTAAGATTCAACGTCAAAAGTTGCTCTAGCGTATAAGTCAGTCAATAAAAGCCCTCAAGCCGCACAAAGTAGATATCTCACTTTTAGGTCCCTATTTTTAATCCACCATTTCTTAGAAAAACAGAAACTCAGGCTATAAGTGCACGTTAATTTGAAAAATGTAA
>NW_021637404.1:0-13092 GCF_004799145.2 Neltuma alba
AAGTCGAGCTTCATGTAGTCCATCTCTGTTTTCTTTTCTGGTACAGTAACAGCGTCCAACAATCCTTCCATTCCTTCATCCTCCTCCATTATCTCCAACCAGTCTCTCCTGTCTCCCCTCTCTATTTCTACACAATCCATCTTCTCATTGGCTTTGGTTTCAGGTTGGCGGGATATTTGGAATGGACGCGGGAATGAGAAAGAGGCGTGAGAAAGGAAATGGAGTGAAGGTGTGTGAGAACGTGGGAATGGAAGGCTGTCTATCGCGTAGATTGAAATGACGTCACCTTCATTTACGCAAACGACGTCGTTCCGCTGATGAGCTCTCGGTGCTCAGCATACTGCTGAGCACCGAATGCGAACGCTGAAATCCTAGACCAACTCCAAAGGAGACGCAACAGTAAGGCATGATCGATGAGAAAGAATGCATGCCGCAAGCAATGTTGTAGGAAAAACGTGCGCTGCGAGTGAAATTGGAATTGGACCTAAAACTAAAATCGAAGATACTACAAAGCTATGGACTCTCTGCTGGCGACGTCACGGATTGCCTGCTGGCGAAGGTGCTGCGAGGTTGGGCCAGGGCACGCTTGTGAGCCTTCAATTTCTCCGTCCGATAACTATTTTTTTCAACTCAAATAAGAAGGTTTTTTTTTTATAAATAAAATTTGAATTGTTTAAAGCAGAAGACCCATCAACCAGCTAGGATTAATAGTTCTGAATTGTTGGCATGTGGTTGGTTAGATCACAAATGAGGGGGCACATGCAAGAATTTCTCATTAATGAATTTGAAACTGAAACAGTAGCAGGCCCCACGGTGTGACTTGTCTTTTTTATATTGGTCGAATCATATATTACGTGGCACACCTGGTTCATACAAGAATTTCTCACACAGTTAATAAATAATTATAAAATATAGGATTAATTTAATTTTTGTCCCCTCAAATTTCGGTTTATTTTAATTTAGTCGTTCAAATTTTAATTTATGGTTTGGGACGATGACCAAAAAAAAAATTAGAGATTTGTAAATGTCAAATAAGAAATGTCAATAAAAATTTGTTATTATTTACAAATTTAGAATTGTCAATACCAAATAAAGTTGTGTTACCAAACTTGATCTGAGATTTGTAATTTCCAACTTCTTTTTCTGTCATTCTCCCTTACAATTTTAGTCTCTAAAAATTAGCTCATATTAAGGGCCTGTTTGGGTATCCCCAAACCATGGTTTCAGAAGCACTTTTCCGCAAAACGAGATAATCTCCTCCACATATTTACTTCGTAATCCGTAAAAGCACTTCTGAAACCATGGTTTGGTTTCTATCCAAACACACCCTAAAACATTAGTCTCTAAAAGTATAACAGTGCATTAATGGCACCACAAATGGTGACTTGGATTTGTTATATGACACCTAATTGGATCTTATATGAATCACAGAATGCAGCGCAACGAACAGCTATTGAAATGAACAGTGATGAAGAAAAAACATTAGACCAAATTGCCATCTTTTAAGCACTTCTTTTACCTTTTTCTTTCTGTTATTCATACAAGATTTAGTTACATACAATTTAATGAATTCACATCACCACTTTAAAGCTGATTATAACACTTTACTAGATTTTAATACTCTTTATATCTCTAGATATCAATGTTTTAAGAACCATCAATTTAAAATTTGAAGGCCAAAATCAAAATAAACTCAAATCTTAAGAATTAAAATTATATTAATCCTAAAATATATTCCTCCGGTCCTTAATATAAGACCCATTTAACTAATTTGATTAGATTAAGGAAGTTAGGTAAGTTAGTTAATTGTAAGAAATGTGACACATTTTTTTTAAAATACTATAATCATCTTTCTTAATACCTTCTCTTCCTCTTCTACTTGATTATAGTTAAGGGAGTATCTATAGGGGTAATTTAGAAAAAATTGATAAATATGAGAAATGAGTCTTATATTTAGGATTAAAACCAACTCAATAATTAGGTCTTATATTAAGGATCGGAGGAGTGTAAAGGCTTGAACTTCCAAGTTTGAATGATTCGATTCGATTCCGAATCTTTAGTTGTTCAGCGGATCCATCACCATTGTCCCACGAAACCAAATGAAATCGTCAGGCAAAAACAACAATACATATAAATATAGAGGGTTAAGGTCCAGCACTGAATTTTTTTCTCATCTGACTCCGTAGTTTGTGGTTAATTGAGCATCTTAAACTATTTTTATTAAGTATTGAGAATAATAAGAAGGAGAAAAAAGAAAAAAAGAAAAGCGTTGAATTAGAACATAAAAACATGACAGAATTGGTCCTAGTTACTTCCAAGATGGAGTGGAAGAAGGGGAGAAATTCTCGAAATAGGAAAAGGATCGAATGACTTTAAAAGAATCGAGCCGAGGAACCATATGAGATAAAAATCTCATATACAGTTCTGTAAAGTGGTAGTAAGCATGATTTTTCTATCAACTTCTTCATTGTCACCCCCACAAAACCAAACTACACCTTAAAATATTTTTTTCAGGTGCGTCTATTATCTCAAAAAATACTGAAAAATACTTTAAACTGTTTTATGCACATTCATTTAATATATTTTGTTGATGAGTTAATGGTGATGTTAAAATTGCTTCTAAAAAATACTTTGAGGGTGTAATTGCTCTTAAAAAGAATTAATACTTTAAGTACTAAATAATATTTTAGGATGCTATGTGCACATAAAGAATACTTCTGGATGCTAAATGAGTAAAAAATAACTCATGGTGTTGAATATACTTAAAAAAAAATATTTCAGGATATTAGACGCACCTTAACTTATACATAAATAGCAATGATATTTATTTTTGGTATACACATTACATATTTATTGTATTCTTTATTAAGGGTTCAAACCCATAACTTCGTCTTCAAATAAAAAAAAAATCTTAAAGAAAGTGTTAAGTTCTCACTTGGCCTACAAACCTGTCTAGATAATATTTACATTATATCTAGTCATTTTCTTGGAAAAAATTGACATAAAAAGAAGTTGTAAATTGCAATATTTTAATTTAGACATCTAAGAGTTCAAAATCTCAAAAAAGAAAGTGATGCCTGATATGATATTTTGCAACTGTAGTCAAATAACTAAAATGCCTTTATATTAAATTGAAAAAAAAAGATATCAAATTTGTTATTGTCAATAAATTTCTTCTCATCAGTTGTTCAAAACTTATCATTGCCAGTTCACAACCTATTAATAAATAATTTGTCATTACTAGTATATTTTTTATCATTTGCTGTTCAACACTTGTTATTGTCAGTACAACTTGCTAATAAACTTTTTGTTACGAAAGTATTTTTGTCATATAACTATATTTGCAAAATATCTGATTAGACATCACTTCCTTTTCTAAGATTTTGAATTCTTAGGTTCCTGACTTATAATATTATAATTTTTAACCCTTTTTTTCATGTCATTTTCCCCCTTTTTCTTTTCATTGTGGTATCTCTTGAAGAAGGGAATTCCTAATTGGCATCTTTAGGGTCAACAACTTGTTTGGAACCAATTTTTCTAATATACCCATAATCCAATTAGGGCACACCTCATAAACCCGCCATCATTTTGTAGCCTCACACACATAGCCAAGTCTTGCCAAAATTATACTATCCACTTTCCATTGCTTCCTCACTTGATAACCCCATAGCCATCCAAACATTTAAATGTACTGAGAACTTAAACTTCGAGAAAAAAATATTTGAAAAATCACCAAGGTTTTGTTTAAGAAACATTTTGAGGTAGGATCCAACAATTTAATATTTTAATGTTAAATTAATAGTATATATTTGATTTACAAAAAATTTGTCATTCTATTAAGTTTTTTTAGGGTCAACTTTCGCTACTTGATTCTAAAAATAAAAATATAAATTGCCGGTAATTTCATATAATTACTTGATTATTTCTTTTGTGAAATTCACTTTGTGACAGTTACTCAAGTTTTCTTTACAAAAAAAAAAAAAAAGTTGAGCAGGATTTTGGTTGTTCACTAGTATTTATCATGGAAGCACATTCGCAATAATGAATATGGAGTGATTTTTCATTCAAAACATTTTAAGGGGATCAGACAGCTCAAATTACACAAACTTGACCTTAGCCAAAAGGCCGAGAAAGGTAGACAGCTCAAATTTGGGAGATCTTTGACTAATAATTTAAACGAAAGTGTTGACAATTAATGCCGTTGTGGTTTTATACATGCCAATCAGATATTCAATTGTAAATTTATGCCATAACGTTCAAATTCTCTAAATTTTCGTTGCCAAAAAAAAATTCTAAATTTTAGATTTGCATAGCCTAATATGCTACAATTTCTCTCATAATAGTATCCTTAAATATAATAAACAAATTTGTCTTGTTCAAAATTTTAAATCAATCTTTTCATTTTTATCCCCATTTACCACTGATCATTTCTTTACAATAAATTGTTACTAATTGTGTTTCATGTACTCTATTTACAAACGAGTATGATTGTAAAAAAAAAATATATATATATAATATATCGTACATATTTATTATTTTTAACTAAATTAACATTTTAAGTCGCGAGATTTTTGTAGTTATTTCTGAACGCAATGAGGACTAAATTAGATTCCAGACCATGCCAATTAAGAAACAAAGTAAGTTGCTATTTAATTTAACCACAAATTTTCACTATAATAATGAATCATTCTTGTCTACCTAAAAATATGCTAAATACAATCTTCCAAAAAATTTAAAATTAAAATTATTATTCATTCTGTGTAATCCCATGAAACACACATCTTTACATATATATAAAAAATATAAAATTGACTGAAAAAAAATCATACTACATAACAGCCGTTAAATAGTTGACAGTCCAGTTACTTCCAAAAATCCAAAAACTTTGATACAGTTTCTTCCTTTGTTAGCATGCAAGTATCTGTACCATTTTTAACCCAACCCGCCCTATCGTTTGTATTATGCTATACTTAAGACAACTTACATATTCAGTAGTCTTGTAATCTAGTAGTATGAAATTTTTTTTGCAGCTAAGAGGCCACGGATTCGATTTGTTTCCTTGAACAGAATTAGCACCCTTCCTCAGTAACTTAGGCACGCTTAAAGAATCAAAGCATATGTTCATAAAGATATGGAAAGAATTAGGCAAACAATTTGATTGCATTTAGCGACAAATAGCAGGAACAGAACAGAGATGACGGGAAATCATTGATGTCTCCAATGCAACAAATAATAAACATACCTCTATACATTAAGCCATTAAAGCCCTTGCCCTTATTTTCATCATCATCAGCATCAGTAAAAATCCATTACTTACTCTGAGCCTTGAGTTCCTGCACCCTCTCCTCAGTCTTTTTCAGAGCTATCCCATAGATTCTGATTAACTGGGGGAAGAAATGGACAATATCAGAACTCAAATAAGATCTTGTTCTAAAGAATAATTGGACAAGAGTAGGTGGTGGATAGCAATCGAGGAACAAAAAAAGCACAATAGAAGAGGACAGCACATAATAGTGAATCATCATGAGGAGAAAATCATTAAAGCAAGTTGTACTAGCTTGACTGTATATGGCCATTAGCAAGAACTCGCCAAAATTGTACATTCAAGACGGTGAGATTCAATGGTACACTCAAAAGTCTTTATGTCTAGAAGAGCATATACATGAGTTAAATGAGGTAACTTGGCTAGTTACAATAAATTTATTTGCTTTCCCAATGATTTAGCAATTTACAGACAAACCAAATGAAGACAACTGAAATTTATATATAAATGACTCAGAGGTTAGGTTACCTCATCAACTTCTCCTGGGCTGATAATAAATGGCGGAGACATCATTATGTTATCCCCAGCCACACGCACTAACATCCCATTCTTCTCACACTGTGCTCCAAAATAGGCACCTATCCCTGTGATAATTATTTAATCAAAACTGTCACAGCAATAGAAAATAAACCGAAGTCCACAAAATGATAGTACCTAACCTATTTCACATATTAGGATAATAATTTTCTGTCACCTCAACTAATAGGAAGCTGCATTATTCTTGTTATGCGTCACTGTCACAAAGGTTTGGTTTTAAATGACCTTAGAAGATATTTTTGCTACTTTTAAATTTTAATTGATTTTATAGTCTATCCAAACATAACAAAGTCATCTGTTCATATAATGAGAACCATGTTTCAGGAATTCCAAGTAACAAGGCTCTTGCTTCAGGAATTAAACTAAATAATGGTTAAGTACATTATTATATGGTTAACCACTGGCCTGGCATAATTGCCCGACCGGTTAACATCCCTAAACAGTTGAAATTTTTGCCAATGAATTCCTAAAGGGTAATTCCTCTTGGTATGTTAAGGGAAAATATGGGAACAAAAGGGAAAATTGAACTTACCCCATTCTGGAGGGAAAGGATCATTGGGCGACTTGTTGTCAGTGAACTCGGTCCCCAGGATCAAACCAGTTCCACGAATCTGCAGAGCCAAAGAAGTTATTCTCACACCTCAGTCATGCGTTTTGTACAGGGACAAAACTTGAGTAGAGCTTTAGCGTTTACTATCAAGTTCTCCATTAAAATCATGACATGTTTTCTTATACAGCCACCAGAACTACATATGATGTTTTTATCCGAAATTTTGATAGCACCAACTTAAAGTACTTTCAGTAAGTAAATTTTGCCCTTTATATTAGAGAATAGACCAAAAGCTGCTTAGCAAACAAGAGGTACCTCCCCAATGATTGGACTATCAGAGAAGGCTTTTACACCATCTTGGAACCTCGGTGCAATGCTCTTCACATTCTCAACAATATTTCTTTCCCTGCAAAACATCAAGAATCAAGAAAATAATAATAACAATCAGCAGCCTGAACAGTAATTAACATGATATAATATGCTTAAAGTTGTAGTCATTTATTCAAATATAATACTGCAAATCACTAATTTCACTGCATGTGTTTGAAATTGACTGTGAATATGGTAATGACCCAAGCTACATAGGAACACACTTGTAGATCTTTAGTGCTTCAATTGCAACAGCACACGATACCGGGTGTCCAGAGTAAGTAAAGCCGTGAGAAAAAGAACCTAAAATAAGAGAAATCAGGTCAGCAACAATTATCTTCACATGAAGATGCGGTCATAAATGTATCACCGTACCAAGTTTACTGCTTTGCGAGTGTATGACATCTGACACGTCTGGGCTCACAAGAACTGCACCAATTGGCATGTATGCAGAAGAAAGTGCCTGGAAGTCAAATACAAAAATGAAAAACATTAAGCTTCCTAGATCATGAGAAAGATAAATGTGTCTGGATGCTATTTCAAGTTTACCTTAGCTAATGACACCAGGTCTGGTTTAATGTTGTACTTATCAGATCCAAACATTGTCCCAAGCCTTCCAAAGGCACAGATGACCTTCAAAAGAGAATTATGAAAGAAGCAAGTTCAGCAGTCAAATTTCCTCATTAATCCAGTTTAAGAAGTATGGATAAATATAGTATAGTACCTCATCCGCTATGAAAAGAATGTCATACTTCTTTACGACAGCTTGAATCTGCACAAGTAATTACAGGCTTTGAGAGAGATGTTTCTTGCCTATAATATGATTTTGTGGCATTTAAAGGAAGGAGTTCTCAAGGGAGAGTGTGAAAACAATTATAATTATATTAATCCGATGAATGAATAATTGTTATGCAAGCCAGAATTTTGGGAAGTGCAAGACTATACAGCAATTGGATCTATTGACTTTGATATATAACTTCTACAGAGCTAACAAAGCTGTGAATTGCAAATAGGTATTCTATTTTAACCCTTGACCAAGTATAAAAGTTGAACAAACTATTCAAGCAACTGAATAAAAACTAATAGCCATATTCAAGATGTTGTCAAGTGATGAAATAGTCTAAACAGAAAAATCATGTACAGTTTTCTACAGTCACTGCCCGTTTGAGATTATAAGACCTACATTAATCGTATCTATTGACTTAAATATATATGACACACAGCTTAAAAAGATGTGAGCTTGATATTCTATTTTAACCCTTGAACCCATATCAAAGGTCAAGCACGCTGTTCAAGTAGATGAACTATTACAGGTAACAAAGTTTATGCTCACAAGGTTGTGAAAATGAAGGTCTAACCAAATTTTCATGAACATTTTCTGTAGTGGTCTGCTTCCAGCAGCAGGTATAAAAAAGTCCTTATGCATAATTCATCTATTGTGATATCCCATGGAACATCATACGGAAATGCCACAAGCCATAATAGCACTATAGATAGAAAACATGTAGATTATTTGTCACTTATCTTGAAAATAAGGAAATTATAATTCTTTAAAGCATGATGATGCTGATGACACACCTTGTCAAAGTAAGTTGCAGGCGGAGGTATTACACCTCCTGCACCCATAACAGGTTCAGCAATAAATGCAGCAATCTGTATAAGAAAAGCCATATAAAGTTGCTGTGGTACAATCAATATTAAAATATAAAAAAAAAAATTGTAGATATTTTAAAGCATTACTGTCTCTGGTCCCTCTTTCAAAATTAGTTCCTCTAAATTTTTAGCTAATCTGGTTGAGAACTCTTCCTCTGTCTCACCTGGGATAGGCATCAGCATGCATGATAACATTTAGCCACATTATCCATGTGAATAAAACAGGTTTAAGAACATGACCTACTAAAAGAGACTACCTGGAAGGTGATACCGCCAGTAATGCGGGCAGTCAGTGTGCAGCACAAACGGAGCAGGCAAGTCAAACTTTTGATGCAGAGCTGGAAGACTGAAGTATGATTTTCAGTTAACTGATTAAAATTCTGTTCTTATCTCATTTTCATAAATAAATAAAATATTCAGAACAAAAGCACTGATGCAATCAGGGGGGCAAATATCCTGAGTTCATTCTACCCGGAGAGACTGGCTGATATCAGCGTTGAACCATGATACCTATCAGAAACGTCAAGAAATATAAGCTGTTATGCATACTATCAAGATACACAAAAGCATCATTAGTTGAAATATCAAACATACGATTTTGCCCGAGCTATAAATTTCTTCTTATTTGGTCTTCCAAGCGCATTGTTATAATACCATACCAATTTCACCTGCAAGGAAAAGTGATGTAAACCTGAGCAAATGTTACCGCAATTACTGCCCATCTTAACTATGTTGATTCCACTTAAAATATCTAATTATAATTTTCTGCACAGTTAATTTGACTTCATTCAGAACTTAGATGACTAAATTTGCACTGAGAGAACATATTTAGCTTTGGCTTCTGATATCCAGTTATCTAATTACTCATAGGTTTTGGGTCTGCAAAGTTTTATGATATTGGGCTTCAGATATAATATGGCATATATGATTATTAAAGTAAAATTTAGTTAATGAACAAAATAAAAGAAGTAAGGTGAGAATATTTTCATGCACAATATGGTGAGTGACGAGTTTGTCATGAGGTCATATGTTTTGTCCATGCTTCATGATCAGTTTTAATTTCTGAAAATGCTAATCTGCCAAGTTGAGAATTTTCCTATTGTTGATATCACAAACTGTCCAGATATTAACTTCTAGTACATAGGAAAAACTATAGCATAATTCAAGCTGTCCGCCATAAAATTACATGAAGAAAATGTTATGTTACACATTAAAACGGCTTTCTACACAAACCTAACGAACCTGAGTATCATTGGCTTCTGATCCGCTGTTAACAAAAAAAGCTTTTGCCATTTTTCTGGCTGTGAAAAGTTCTAGAAGGTCCCTGGCTAGATCCTGTAAGGTTAAATTTATGTTTACATAAGAAAATAGAAAATGAATCATTCAATATCAAGAGAGAATTTTAGAGATGGGTAATTAATAAATAAATGAAACCTAAAGTTAACAGACGTATCAACTGGATAAGGATAAGCTTAAAATAACATAACAACCTTTGCATGACGCCACATCATATGAATTAAGGAGGTAGAACTAGAAGTTTCAAAGTATTAATACATATATATTTTCTTTTGCAAGAAGAGGAAAGAACAAATGAAAGAAAGAAATAATGTAAAAGTTCAGGTGCAATTAACAAGTGCAAAATTATGTCTGGGTCAACTAAGGCCGAGTGTAAGACTACCAATGATGGTTTTGTAGTTCGATTCCAAAATGAGTGGTAAAAAGGCAACTTTTTCAATTGTGTAGTTGCCGCGTCAACAAGGCGTGGTTCATTCCCTCCTGCAATATAAGATTGATATCATAGTGAACCATTCTTATATATAAAAAAGATACACATTTGTATGTTGTCGTGTAAGTAGATCAACAATCAATTGACTATTGTAAAAGTAGTTTTTTCACTTCAACATTAACTCAAAAGGCAGCCTGTTTTTAAATTCTAGGTGACTTCACCAGAATGTTTTTTTTCCTTATCATGGCTTGTAGGTCATGCTCGTTTGATGTTATTATGCTTGGAAATAATAATTTCAAATTTAACTGCTTTTTTCAACCTTAGTTGCCAGATACTGGATTAAGAAAAAAGGCGAAGATATGTACAACACATTTATATTTGGTGGGTAGAGGACAGGAGATGATCAAAAGTTTCCAGAAACAATATATATCAAAAGCATATAACAAATACATGTTTGTGTCATCTAAAAGGTAAAAGGGAACAACGAGAAATCAATGATTAAGCAAAGAAGAAAATAGATAGAAAAGAACTCATAAATACCTAAAGCAGTGCACCATAAACCAGCGAGTGAGTCAAGATATTTTCTCCCATTCATGTCATATACATAGCTCCCCTGATTCCATTAATTGGGTAAATTCCAAAATTGAGAAACAAGTCATTGTTTGAAATTTAAATGAAGCATATATACATTGTAACCATAAACTAAGCCTGTTATGTAATAAATTTTTAGGCAGGAACAGAGGAAGTTCACCTCTGATCTTTCTATAACCAGAGGATTCAAATCAGTAGTCTGCCATCCAGCAGTGAACGGAGCAAGCATATCATGACCCTTGAACCTAAGACAACCAAAGTAATTTTAGCAGAAGCATGCATGGCAGTCATGTCCACAAGAGCAATATCTGATAAAAATTTTCAAGATATTTAAGAATTAGAGAAGCTAAAAAATTTGTCCCTGACCAAGGAACTGTTACCTTTTGAATAGGGGGAAAAAAGTTGTATTAGAAAGAGGAGAAAGTAAAAAGAGTAATAGTTGAGGATAATCAAGCAACAAATCACAAACCAAATACACAGAACAGCTGCCCAATCTCTTAGCATATGAAAAATAAAACTTCTTTTCAAAAACCCATGAGCCAGCATCAAAGTTCGGCCATACATGGACAATTCTTTCGTCTCATCAGAGTTTAATAGAAGCAATAATCCTTGACATCTTTCTTTAGAAAACAATAGAAACCAAACAACTCTGCTCAAATGATCCTTTCCGAGATTTTGAACTTCACTGGTAAAGAGAAAATGGAAGAGTAACAATATTCAGAACCAAATTGGTTTATTGCAAGGGCAAGTGCAACAAACATGCCCTTAGTTCAACGACATTATGCCAACTTATAAACATGCAAAAGAAAGCAATGACCAATAGAGAAAAGCACACACGAGAGAGAGCTAACTGCATACCCTTCACGGTTTTCATCCTTTGGCAAAGATGCTTCAGTACTATAGGATCTAGACCATGAGGAAACCTGGCAATTTTCCTGAAAACTTTTGGAAACAGCAGCATATCTTGAAGCAATCTGTAAATCAAATATGAAAATAAGCATCAATGGACAAGTAATTGAACAGCAAATACAGTATCACTGGGACCATGTGTGACACACCAAGTTAGATAAATAACTCAGACAAGAAAATAGTATTTAAGATAACTATATTTTGGAAAACAAAACAAAACCATACATTTGATGCTCTAAACCCAGGATAGGATGTTCTGCATCAGCAATTAAATTCATATATACTCTTATCATCATAATTTCAAGCATTCAGCACGCAGACAATTTCGAACAAAGTAATTATAATTTGATGATTTCAGGCGGCAAAGAAGTAGGAAATAGTTTCTCCGTATATTTTCCACATAATTTTTTGTGTAGGGCAAACCAAGTCTCTATTAATATATGGCCACCTGCTATCTAGAACTTGAACCCTTAAAATGGGGAAATTAATTATTGGCTTGCCAGTTGCTCTATCATTTCTGATATATGTCAATTCTCTTGTACACGGATATGGTGTTGGTTATGAATGATGAATACGGTAAATGGATAATTCACAAGAAATACAAACATAGCAATAGAAAAGGCTGCTATGTATGGAATTTTTTAATAATATTCCAATGCTTCAAACGAAGAATGCACTGAATCTTAAAATAAATGGCCTGTACCCTATGAAATTGCACCCAAGCATCAGCAGAACAACGATTTAACAGCAAAGTCTGGATGAAGTTAATATTTCACACATATAATTAATTCACAAATAAAAAAAATAGTCCAAACTTGTATCCATAGCAGAAGCCAGAAACACCAATATAGTATTGCTTCACAAGGAATAAATGGACATGGTTATAAAAAATTATCAGAAATCTGGAAAAACATGAGCCTGACTCATTTTTCCCTTTCCCCTTTTGCCAAAGAAATTATATACTGAAGGTAAAATTAAGCCTAATTTTGTCATACAACCAGACAAGTTTATATTTTTAAAAATCTTTCGCGCAGGTAAAAAAGAATGTTTAAAACAATCCATGAAACAGTAAAATAATATCCTATCAGTTCTAAATGATATTAATATCCAAACTATAAGTATAGCTATAAAAATACTGGCTACTTTACGGAATTCATGAATTCTCAGAAATTTAATTCTGTTCAACAGCTTTCAACCTTCGGCTGCCCATGATACAAAAAGGCGACAAAAGTAATCAGCCTCAGCTAATTGCTTTAAATAACTTGCACGTGGTAATTTTAAGATTCAACGTCAAAAGTTGCTCTAGCGTATAAGTCAGTCAATAAAAGCCCTCAAGCCGCACAAAGTAGATATCTCACTTTTAGGTCCCTATTTTTAATCCACCATTTCTTAGAAAAACAGAAACTCAGGCTATAGTGCACGTTAATTTGAAAA
>NW_021637405.1:0-38748 GCF_004799145.2 Neltuma alba
CATCAACCAGCTAGGATTAATAGTTCTGAATTGTTGGCATGTGGTTGGTTAGATCACAAATGAGGGGGCACATGCAAGAATTTCTCATTAATGAATTTGAAACTGAAACAGTAGCAGGCCCCACGGGTGTGACTTGTCTTTTTTTATTGGTCGAATCATATATTACGTGGCACACCTGGTTCATACAAGAATTTCTCACACAGTTAATAAATAATTATAAAATATAGGATTAATTTAATTTTGTCCCCTCAAATTTCGGTTTATTTTAATTTAGTCGTTCAAATTTTAAATTTATGGTTTGGGACGATGACCAAAAAAAATTAGAGATTTGTAAATGTCAAATAAGAAATGTCAATAAAAATTTGTTATTATTTACAAATTTAGAATTGTCAATACCAAATAAAGTTGTGTTACCAAACTTGATCTGAGATTTGTAATTTCCAACTTCTTTTTCTGTCATTCTCCCTTACAATTTTAGTCTCTAAAAATTAGCTCATATTAAGGGCCGTTTGGGTATCCCCAAACCATGGTTTCAGAAGCACTTTTCCGCAAAACGAGATAATCTCCTCCACATATTTACTTCGTAATCCGTAAAAGCACTTCTGAAACCATGGTTTGGTTTCTATCCAAACACACCCTAAACATACATTAGTCTCTAAAAGTATAACAGTGCATTAATGGCACCACAAATGGTGACTTGGATTTGTTATATGACACCTAATTGGATTTATATGAATCACAGAATGCAGCGCAACGAACAGCTATTGAAATGAACAGTGATGAAGAAAAAAACATTAGACCAAATGCCATCTTTTAAGCACTTCTTTTACCTTTTTTTCTGTTATTCATACAAGATTTATTACATACAATTTAATGAATTCACATCACCACTTTAAAGCTGATTATAAACTTTACTAGATTTTAATACTCTTTATATCTCTAGATATCAATGTTTTAAGAACCATCAATTTAAAATTTGAAGGCCAAAATCAAAATAAACTCAAATCTTAAGAATTAAAATTATATTAATCCTAAAATATATTCCTCCGGTCCTTAATATAAGACCCATTTAACTAATTTGATTAGATTAAGGAGTTAGGTAAGTTAGTTAATTGTAAGAAATGTGACACATTTTTTTAAAATACTATAATCATCTTTCTTAATACCTTCTTCCTCTTCTACTTGATTATAGTTAGGGAGTATCTATAGGGGTAATTTAGAAAAAATTGATAAATATGAGAAATGAGTCTTATATTTAGGATTAAAACCAACTCAATAATTAGGTCTTATTTAAGGATCGGAGGAGTGTAAAGGCTTGAACTTCCAAGTTTGAATGATTCGATTCGATTCCGAATCTTTAGTTGTTCAGCGGATCCATCACCATTGTCCCACGAAACCAAATGAAATCGTCAGGCAAAAACAACAATACATATAAATATAGAGGGTTAAGGTCCAGCACTGAATTTTTTTCTCATCTGACTCCGTAGTTTGTGGTTAATTGAGCATCTTAAACTATTTTTATTAAGTATTGAGAATAATAAGAAGGAGAAAAAAGAAAAAAAGAAAAGCGTTGAATTAGAACATAAAAACATGACAGAATTGGTCCTAGTTACTTCCAAGATGGAGTGGAAGAAGGGGAGAAATTCTCGAAATAGGAAAAGGATCGAATGACTTAAAAGAATCGAGCCGAGGAACCATATGAGATAAAAATCTCATATACAGTTCTGTAAAGTGGTAGTAAGCATGATTTTTCTATCAACTTCTTCATTGTCACCCCCACAAAACCAAACTACACCTTAAAATATTTTTTTCAGGTGCGTCTATTATCTCAAAAAAATACTGAAAAATACTTTAAACTGTTTTATGCACATTCATTTAATATATTTTGTTGATGAGTTAATGGTGATGTTAAAATTGCTTCTAAAAAATACTTTGAGGGTGTAATTGCTCTTAAAAAGAATTAATACTTTAAGTACTAAATAATATTTTAGGATGCTATGTGCACATAAAGAATACTTCTGGATGCTAAATGAGTAAAAAATAACTCATGGTGTTGAATATACTAAAAAAAAAATATTTCAGGATATTAGACGCACCTTAACTTATACATAAATAGCAATGATATTATTTTTGGTATACACATTACATATTTATTGTATTCTTTATTAAG
Source organism: Neltuma alba (assembly GCF_004799145.2). Taxonomy (NCBI): domain Eukaryota; kingdom Viridiplantae; phylum Streptophyta; class Magnoliopsida; order Fabales; family Fabaceae; genus Neltuma; species Neltuma alba. The sequence continues at coordinate 2,171 of NW_021637405.1, forward strand.
GGTTCAAACCCATAACTTCGTCTTCAAATAAAAAAAAAATCTTAAAGAAAGTGTTAAGTTCTCACTTGGCCTACAAACCTGTCTAGATAATATTTACATTATATCTAGTCATTTTCTTGGAAAAAATTGACATAAAAAGAAGTTGTAAATTGCAATATTTTAATTTAGACATCTAAGAGTTCAAAATCTCAAAAAAGAAAGTGATGCCTGATATGATATTTTGCAACTGTAGTCAAATAACTAAAATGCCTTTATATTAAATTGAAAAAAAAAGATATCAAATTTGTTATTGTCAATAAATTTCTTCTCATCAGTTGTTCAAAACTTATCATTGCCAGTTCACAACCTATTAATAAATAATTTGTCATTACTAGTATATTTTTTATCATTTGCTGTTCAACACTTGTTATTGTCAGTACAACTTGCTAATAAACTTTTGTTACGAAAGTATTTTTGTCATATAACTATATTTGCAAAATATCTGATTAGACATCACTTCCTTTTCTAAGATTTTGAATTCTTAGGTTCCTGACTTATAATATTATAATTTTTAACCCTTTTTTTCATGTCATTTTCCCCTTTTTCTTTTCATTGTGGTATCTCTTGAAGAAGGGAATTCCTAATTGGCATCTTTAGGGTCAACAACTTGTTTGGAACCAATTTTTCTAATATACCCATAATCCAATTAGGGCACACCTCATAAACCCGCCATCATTTTGTAGCCTCACACACATAGCCAAGTCTTGCCAAAATTATACTATCCACTTTCCATTGCTTCCTCACTTGATAACCCCATAGCCATCCAAACATTTAAATGTACTGAGAACTTAAACTTCGAGAAAAAAATATTTGAAAAATCACCAAGGTTTTGTTTAAGAAACATTTTGAGGTAGGATCCAACAATTTAATATTTTAATGTTAAATTAATAGTATATATTTGATTTACAAAAAATTTGTCATTCTATTAAGTTTTTTAGGGTCAACTTTCGCTACTTGATTCTAAAAATAAAAATATAAATTGCCGGTAATTTCATATAATTACTTGATTATTTCTTTTGTGAAATTCACTTTGTGACAGTTACTCAAGTTTTCTTTACAAAAAAAAAAAAAAAGTTGAGCAGGATTTTGGTTGTTCACTAGTATTTATCATGGAAGCACATTCGCAATAATGAATATGGAGTGATTTTTCATTCAAAACATTTTAAGGGGATCAGACAGCTCAAATTACACAAACTTGACCTTAGCCAAAAGGCCGAGAAAGGTAGACAGCTCAAATTTGGGAGATCTTTGACTAATAATTTAAACGAAAGTGTTGACAATTAATGCCGTTGTGGTTTTATACATGCCAATCAGATATTCAATTGTAAATTTATGCCATAACGTTCAAATTCTCTAAATTTTCGTTGCCAAAAAAAAATTCTAAATTTTAGATTTGCATAGCCTAATATGCTACAATTTCTCTCATAATAGTATCCTTAAATATAATAAACAAATTTGTCTTGTTCAAATTTTAAATCAATCTTTTCATTTTTATCCCCATTTACCACTGATCATTTCTTTACAATAAATTGTTACTAATTGTGTTTCATGTACTCTATTTACAAACGAGTATGATTGTAAAAAAAAAATATATATATAATATATCGTACATATTTATTATTTTTAACTAAATTAACATTTTAAGTCGCGAGATTTTTGTAGTTATTTCTGAACGCAATGAGGACTAAATTAGATTCCAGACCATGCCAATTAAGAAACAAAGTAAGTTGCTATTTAATTTAACCACAAATTTTCACTATAATAATGAATCATTCTTGTCTACCTAAAAATATGCTAAATACAATCTTCCAAAAAATTTAAAATTAAAATTATTATTCATTCTGTGTAATCCCATGAAACACACATCTTTACATATATATAAAAAATATAAAATTGACTGAAAAAAAATCATACTACATAACAGCCGTTAAATAGTTGACAGTCCAGTTACTTCCAAAAATCCAAAAACTTTGATACAGTTTCTTCCTTGTTAGCATGCAAGTATCTGTACCATTTTTAACCCAACCCGCCCTATCGTTTGTATTATGCTATACTTAAGACAACTTACATATTCAGTAGTCTTGTAATCTAGTAGTATGAAATTTTTTTTGCAGCTAAGAGGCCACGGATTCGATTTGTTTCCTTGAACAGAATTAGCACCCTTCCTCAGTAACTTAGGCACGCTTAAAGAATCAAAGCATATGTTCATAAAGATATGGAAAGAATTAGGCAAACAATTTGATTGCATTTAGCGACAAATAGCAGGAACAGAACAGAGATGACGGGAAATCATTGATGTCTCCAATGCAACAAATAATAAACATACCTCTATACATTAAGCCATTAAAGCCCTTGCCCTTATTTTCATCATCATCAGCATCAGTAAAAATCCATTACTTACTCTGAGCCTTGAGTTCCTGCACCCTCTCCTCAGTCTTTTTCAGAGCTATCCCATAGATTCTGATTAACTGGGGGAAGAAATGGACAATATCAGAACTCAAATAAGATCTTGTTCTAAAGAATAATTGGACAAGAGTAGGTGGTGGATAGCAATCGAGGAACAAAAAAAGCACAATAGAAGAGGACAGCACATAATAGTGAATCATCATGAGGAGAAAATCATTAAAGCAAGTTGTACTAGCTTGACTGTATATGGCCATTAGCAAGAACTCGCCAAAATTGTACATTCAAGACGGTGAGATTCAATGGTACACTCAAAAGTCTTTATGTCTAGAAGAGCATATACATGAGTTAAATGAGGTAACTTGGCTAGTTACAATAAATTTATTTGCTTTCCCAATGATTTAGCAATTTACAGACAACCAAATGAAGACAACTGAAATTTATATATAAATGACTCAGAGGTTAGGTTACCTCATCAACTTCTCCTGGGCTGATAATAAATGGCGGAGACATCATTATGTTATCCCCAGCCACACGCACTAACATCCCATTCTTCTCACACTGTGCTCCAAAATAGGCACCTATCCCTGTGATAATTATTTAATCAAAACTGTCACAGCAATAGAAAATAAACCGAAGTCCACAAAATGATAGTACCTAACCTATTTCACATATTAGGATAATAATTTTCTGTCACCTCAACTAATAGGAAGCTGCATTATTCTTGTTATGCGTCACTGTCACAAAGGTTTGGTTTTAAATGACCTTAGAAGATATTTTTGCTACTTTTAAATTTTAATTGATTTTATAGTCTATCCAAACATAACAAAGTCATCTGTTCATATAATGAGAACCATGTTTCAGGAATTCCAAGTAACAAGGCTCTTGCTTCAGGAATTAAACTAAATAATGGTTAAGTACATTATTATATGGTTAACCACTGGCCTGGCATAATTGCCCGACCGGTTAACATCCCTAAACAGTTGAAATTTTTTGCCAATGAATTCCTAAAGGGTAATTCCTCTTGGTATGTTAAGGGAAAATATGGGAACAAAAGGGAAAATTGAACTTACCCCATTCTGGAGGGAAAGGATCATTGGGCGACTTGTTGTCAGTGAACTCGGTCCCCAGGATCAAACCAGTTCCACGAATCTGCAGAGCCAAAGAAGTTATTCTCACACCTCAGTCATGCGTTTTGTACAGGGACAAAACTTGAGTAGAGCTTTAGCGTTTACTATCAAGTTCTCCATTAAAATCATGACATGTTTTCTTATACAGCCACCAGAACTACATATGATGTTTTTATCCGAAATTTTGATAGCACCAACTTAAAGTACTTTCAGTAAGTAAATTTTGCCCTTTATATTAGAGAATAGACCAAAAGCTGCTTAGCAAACAAGAGGTACCTCCCCAATGATTGGACTATCAGAGAAGGCTTTTACACCATCTTGGAACCTCGGTGCAATGCTCTTCACATTCTCAACAATATTTCTTTCCCTGCAAAACATCAAGAATCAAGAAAATAATAATAACAATCAGCAGCCTGAACAGTAATTAACATGATATAATATGCTTAAAGTTGTAGTCATTTATTCAAATATAATACTGCAAATCACTAATTTCACTGCATGTGTTTGAAATTGACTGTGAATATGGTAATGACCCAAGCTACATAGGAACACACTTGTAGATCTTTAGTGCTTCAATTGCAACAGCACACGATACCGGGTGTCCAGAGTAAGTAAAGCCGTGAGAAAAAGAACCTAAAATAAGAGAAATCAGGTCAGCAACAATTATCTTCACATGAAGATGCGGTCATAAATGTATCACCGTACCAAGTTTACTGCTTTGCGAGTGTATGACATCTGACACGTCTGGGCTCACAAGAACTGCACCAATTGGCATGTATGCAGAAGAAAGTGCCTGGAAGTCAAATACAAAAATGAAAAACATTAAGCTTCCTAGATCATGAGAAAGATAAATGTGTCTGGATGCTATTTCAAGTTTACCTTAGCTAATGACACCAGGTCTGGTTTAATGTTGTACTTATCAGATCCAAACATTGTCCCAAGCCTTCCAAAGGCACAGATGACCTTCAAAAGAGAATTATGAAAGAAGCAAGTTCAGCAGTCAAATTTCCTCATTAAATCCAGTTTAAGAAGTATGGATAAATATAGTATAGTACCTCATCCGCTATGAAAAGAATGTCATACTTCTTTACGACAGCTTGAATCTGCACAAGTAATTACAGGCTTTGAGAGAGATGTTTCTTGCCTATAATATGATTTTGTGGCATTTAAAGGAAGGAGTTCTCAAGGGAGAGTGTGAAAACAATTATAATTATATTAATCCGATGAATGAATAATTGTTATGCAAGCCAGAATTTTGGGAAGTGCAAGACTATACAGCAATTGGATCTATTGACTTTGATATATAACTTCTACAGAGCTAACAAAGCTGTGAATTGCAAATAGGTATTCTATTTTAACCCTTGACCAAGTATAAAAGTTGAACAAACTATTCAAGCAACTGAATAAAAACTAATAGCCATATTCAAGATGTTGTCAAGTGATGAAATAGTCTAAACAGAAAAATCATGTACAGTTTTCTACAGTCACTGCCCGTTTGAGATTATAAGACCTACATTAATCGTATCTATTGACTTAAATATATATGACACACAGCTTAAAAAGATGTGAGCTTGATATTCTATTTTAACCCTTGAACCCATATCAAAGGTCAAGCACGCTGTTCAAGTAGATGAACTATTACAGGTAACAAAGTTTATGCTCACAAGGTTGTGAAAATGAAGGTCTAACCAAATTTTCATGAACATTTTCTGTAGTGGTCTGCTTCCAGCAGCAGGTATAAAAAAGTCCTTATGCATAATTCATCTATTGTGATATCCCATGGAACATCATACGGAAATGCCACAAGCCATAATAGCACTATAGATAGAAAACATGTAGATTATTTGTCACTTATCTTGAAAATAAGGAAATTATAATTCTTTAAAGCATGATGATGCTGATGACACACCTTGTCAAAGTAAGTTGCAGGCGGAGGTATTACACCTCCTGCACCCATAACAGGTTCAGCAATAAATGCAGCAATCTGTATAAGAAAAGCCATATAAAGTTGCTGTGGTACAATCAATATTAAAATATAAAAAAAAAAATTGTAGATATTTTAAAGCATTACTGTCTCTGGTCCCTCTTTCAAAATTAGTTCCTCTAAATTTTTAGCTAATCTGGTTGAGAACTCTTCCTCTGTCTCACCTGGGATAGGCATCAGCATGCATGATAACATTTAGCCACATTATCCATGTGAATAAAACAGGTTTAAGAACATGACCTACTAAAAGAGACTACCTGGAAGGTGATACCGCCAGTAATGCGGGCAGTCAGTGTGCAGCACAAACGGAGCAGGCAAGTCAAACTTTTGATGCAGAGCTGGAAGACTGAAGTATGATTTTCAGTTAACTGATTAAAATTCTGTTCTTATCTCATTTTCATAAATAAATAAAATATTCAGAACAAAAGCACTGATGCAATCAGGGGGGCAAATATCCTGAGTTCATTCTACCCGGAGAGACTGGCTGATATCAGCGTTGAACCATGATACCTATCAGAAACGTCAAGAAATATAAGCTGTTATGCATACTATCAAGATACACAAAAGCATCATTAGTTGAAATATCAAACATACGATTTTGCCCGAGCTATAAATTTCTTCTTATTTGGTCTTCCAAGCGCATTGTTATAATACCATACCAATTTCACCTGCAAGGAAAAGTGATGTAAACCTGAGCAAATGTTACCGCAATTACTGCCCATCTTAACTATGTTGATTCCACTTAAAATATCTAATTATAATTTTCTGCACAGTTAATTTGACTTCATTCAGAACTTAGATGACTAAATTTGCACTGAGAGAACATATTTAGCTTTGGCTTCTGATATCCAGTTATCTAATTACTCATAGGTTTTGGGTCTGCAAAGTTTTATGATATTGGGCTTCAGATATAATATGGCATATATGATTATTAAAGTAAAATTTAGTTAATGAACAAAATAAAAGAAGTAAGGTGAGAATATTTTCATGCACAATATGGTGAGTGACGAGTTTGTCATGAGGTCATATGTTTTGTCCATGCTTCATGATCAGTTTTAATTTCTGAAAATGCTAATCTGCCAAGTTGAGAATTTTCCTATTGTTGATATCACAAACTGTCCAGATATTAACTTCTAGTACATAGGAAAAACTATAGCATAATTCAAGCTGTCCGCCATAAAATTACATGAAGAAAATGTTATGTTACACATTAAAACGGCTTTCTACACAAACCTAACGAACCTGAGTATCATTGGCTTCTGATCCGCTGTTAACAAAAAAAGCTTTTGCCATTTTTCTGGCTGTGAAAAGTTCTAGAAGGTCCCTGGCTAGATCCTGTAAGGTTAAATTTATGTTTACATAAGAAAATAGAAAATGAATCATTCAATATCAAGAGAGAATTTTAGAGATGGGTAATTAATAAATAAATGAAACCTAAAGTTAACAGACGTATCAACTGGATAAGGATAAGCTTAAAATAACATAACAACCTTTGCATGACGCCACATCATATGAATTAAGGAGGTAGAACTAGAAGTTTCAAAGTATTAATACATATATATTTTCTTTTGCAAGAAGAGGAAAGAACAAATGAAAGAAAGAAATAATGTAAAAGTTCAGGTGCAATTAACAAGTGCAAAATTATGTCTGGGTCAACTAAGGCCGAGTGTAAGACTACCAATGATGGTTTTGTAGTTCGATTCCAAAATGAGTGGTAAAAAGGCAACTTTTTCAATTGTGTAGTTGCCGCGTCAACAAGGCGTGGTTCATTCCCTCCTGCAATATAAGATTGATATCATAGTGAACCATTCTTATATATAAAAAAGATACACATTTGTATGTTGTCGTGTAAGTAGATCAACAATCAATTGACTATTGTAAAAGTAGTTTTTTCACTTCAACATTAACTCAAAAGGCAGCCTGTTTTTAAATTCTAGGTGACTTCACCAGAATGTTTTTTTTCCTTATCATGGCTTGTAGGTCATGCTCGTTTGATGTTATTATGCTTGGAAATAATAATTTCAAATTTAACTGCTTTTTTCAACCTTAGTTGCCAGATACTGGATTAAGAAAAAAGGCGAAGATCTGTACAACACATTTATATTTGGTGGGTAGAGGACAGGAGATGATCAAAAGTTTCCAGAAACAATATATATCAAAAGCATATAACAAATACATGTTTGTGTCATCTAAAAGGTAAAAGGGAACAACGAGAAATCAATGATTAAGCAAAGAAGAAAATAGATAGAAAAGAACTCATAAATACCTAAAGCAGTGCACCATAAACCAGCGAGTGAGTCAAGATATTTTCTCCCATTCATGTCATATACATAGCTCCCCTGATTCCATTAATTGGGTAAATTCCAAAATTGAGAAACAAGTCATTGTTTGAAATTTAAATGAAGCATATATACATTGTAACCATAAACTAAGCCTGTTATGTAATAAATTTTTAGGCAGGAACAGAGGAAGTTCACCTCTGATCTTTCTATAACCAGAGGATTCAAATCAGTAGTCTGCCATCCAGCAGTGAACGGAGCAAGCATATCATGACCCTTGAACCTAAGACAACCAAAGTAATTTTAGCAGAAGCATGCATGGCAGTCATGTCCACAAGAGCAATATCTGATAAAAATTTTCAAGATATTTAAGAATTAGAGAAGCTAAAAAATTTGTCCCTGACCAAGGAACTGTTACCTTTTGAATAGGGGGGAAAAAGTTGTATTAGAAAGAGGAGAAAGTAAAAAGAGTAATAGTTGAGGATAATCAAGCAACAAATCACAAACCAAATACACAGAACAGCTGCCCAATCTCTTAGCATATGAAAAATAAAACTTCTTTTCAAAAACCCATGAGCCAGCATCAAAGTTCGGCCATACATGGACAATTCTTTCGTCTCATCAGAGTTTAATAGAAGCAATAATCCTTGACATCTTTCTTTAGAAAACAATAGAAACCAAACAACTCTGCTCAAATGATCCTTTCCGAGATTTTGAACTTCACTGGTAAAGAGAAAATGGAAGAGTAACAATATTCAGAACCAAATTGGTTTATTGCAAGGGCAAGTGCAACAAACATGCCCTTAGTTCAACGACATTATGCCAACTTATAAACATGCAAAAGAAAGCAATGACCAATAGAGAAAAGCACACACGAGAGAGAGCTAACTGCATACCCTTCACGGTTTTCATCCTTTGGCAAAGATGCTTCAGTACTATAGGATCTAGACCATGAGGAAACCTGGCAATTTTCCTGAAAACTTTTGGAAACAGCAGCATATCTTGAAGCAATCTGTAAATCAAATATGAAAATAAGCATCAATGGACAAGTAATTGAACAGCAAATACAGTATCACTGGGACCATGTGTGACACACCAAGTTAGATAAATAACTCAGACAAGAAAATAGTATTTAAGATAACTATATTTTGGAAAACAAAACAAAACCATACATTTGATGCTCTAAACCCAGGATAGGATGTTCTGCATCAGCAATTAAATTCATATATACTCTTATCATCATAATTTCAAGCATTCAGCACGCAGACAATTTCGAACAAAGTAATTATAATTTGATGATTTCAGGCGGCAAAGAAGTAGGAAATAGTTTCTCCGTATATTTTCCACATAATTTTTTGTGTAGGGCAAACCAAGTCTCTATTAATATATGGCCACCTGCTATCTAGAACTTGAACCCTTAAAATGGGGAAATTAATTATTGGCTTGCCAGTTGCTCTATCATTTCTGATATATGTCAATTCTCTTGTACACGGATATGGTGTTGGTTATGAATGATGAATACGGTAAATGGATAATTCACAAGAAATACAAACATAGCAATAGAAAAGGCTGCTATGTATGGAATTTTTTAATAATATTCCAATGCTTCAAACGAAGAATGCACTGAATCTTAAAATAAATGGCCTGTACCCTATGAAATTGCACCCAAGCATCAGCAGAACAACGATTTAACAGCAAAGTCTGGATGAAGTTAATATTTCACACATATAATTAATTCACAAATAAAAAAAATAGTCCAAACTTGTATCCATAGCAGAAGCCAGAAACACCAATATAGTATTGCTTCACAAGGAATAAATGGACATGGTTATAAAAAATTATCAGAAATCTGGAAAAACATGAGCCTGACTCATTTTTCCCTTTCCCCTTTTGCCAAAGAAATTATATACTGAAGGTAAAATTAAGCCTAATTTTGTCATACAACCAGACAAGTTTATATTTTTAAAAATCTTTCGCGCAGGTAAAAAAGAATGTTTAAAACAATCCATGAAACAGTAAAATAATATCCTATCAGTTCTAAATGATATTAATATCCAAACTATAAGTATAGCTATAAAAATACTGGCTACTTTACGGAATTCATGAATTCTCAGAAATTTAATTCTGTTCAACAGCTTTCAACCTTCGGCTGCCCATGATACAAAAAGGCGACAAAAGTAATCAGCCTCAGCTAATTGCTTTAAATAACTTGCACGTGGTAATTTTAAGATTCAACGTCAAAAGTTGCTCTAGCGTATAAGTCAGTCAATAAAAAGCCCTCAAGCCGCACAAAAGTAGATATCTCACTTTTAGGTCCCTATTTTTTAATCCACCATTTCTTAGAAAAACAGAAACTCAGGCTATAAGTGCACGTTAATTTGAAAAATGTAATTGTAATATCACGAAACATATAAAAGAAACAGAAACACAGATGGAAATCCCAGTTATTAGGAAAAGGAAAGCCGATCGAAGAATAGGAAGCCACAAAACAGGAGCAGAATCAACGACGAGAACATGAAACATGCTTCCATATTTTCCCTTCAGTCATTGCTCATCCAGAAAGTACCACAAAAAGAGGGGAAAAGACCGAATGCATTCGTACGAAAATCCACAAAGAACCCGGAAGTAGCCCTGTAAATCAAAATGAGAATCCAGGAGCAAGTTACCTGGCTTCTCAGAGAGGATCGAAAGAGCCGATTCATGATGGTTTATCTCCAGACTCGAGAGCTTGCAACGATGCGGAGATAATCAGGAACTGAAACTGGAAGAGTGACTCAGAAATGAGAAAGCATCGGCCTTTAGTACTGAAAACGACAAGCCAGGAGCGGGTCCGACAAATCAACCTGTCCCGGTTCAGCACGATTGCATACTAATCTTTAATCATCATCGCGAAATAAATTACGATTTTCCAAATTGATGGAGATATTATGTGGCTTGACGTCATAAGGTAAATGGGGACACGACTTCCGGCCAAAGAGACAAAAGGATGTTTGGAAACCAAATGAAGATTTTAAAAATATTTTCACGGTTCACAAAGTAACGTGAAAAAATTTAAGATTAAAGTACACTCAACGTCCTAAAATATTTTTTCATATATATCCAGTACTTTAAAATATTTTGTAATGCATTCAGTACTTTAAAATATTTTTTTATATGCATCTAGCACTGTAAAATATTTTTTGGTGTATCTAGCAGTTCAAAGGATTTTTTCAGGTGCGTCTAGCACCCAAAAATATTTTTTGGTGCATCCAGCACATAAGTAAAAAAAATATTTCAAGGTGTTAGGCATCCCTAAAAAATACTTCAGGGTATTCAGGATGCTGGATACACCTTAAACCAAAAATTTATGTCGTTTTACAATAAGCGTCTTTTAGAAGCATCTTTTAGGATTGGCGGCACCAAAATGAGGAGACGAAAATCACGCGATTCATAGGTAATGATAAAATATACTCCTCCGGTCCTTATTATAAGACCCTATTTGACTTTTTATTTGGTCCTAATTATAAGACCCTAATCCATTTTGTCTATTATATTTATGCATTTTTTTCCAAGATAACCCTTCTAATAATGATAGTTTTAGCCAATATACTTAATTAGCAAGGATATTTTAGGAATGATAACACTTATTTATTATAAATAACCAACTTAACTTACTTCCTTAATCTCCTCAAATAAGTCAATTGGGTCTTATAATTAGGACCGGAGGAGTACAATGGTTTGAACTTTGAACTTCCAAGTTTGAATGATTCGATTCGATTTCCATCTCGGGATCTCTAGTTGTTCCAGCCAATGTTTTAAGAACCGGACAGGACCGAACGGTCGAACCGGTTGAACCGTGACCCGGACTTGTTAACGGCTCGGTTTGGACCAAAAAACCGTTCATATAGTTGAGCCGGATTGGACCGGAGTTGAGCCGTTATTAAGCCGGAAACCGGAGTTGGACCGGGAACCAGAACGGTTTTCAGAAAACCGGACGGTTTTTTAGCCTGACTGAAAAAATACTAAAAATTTAAAAAAAATAGAAGAAAAATAAAAAAATTGATCCCCTTAAGTATCCTAATATATTTTTAGACTATTTATAACCATAGAGTATTATTTCATTGAAAATTTCATATATTGTGGTGTTAAAATCATAAGTCGCTAGTCTTTTTGTTTTGATATTTGGTCTATCGTTTAAAAAAATATTTTGATTTGAATGAATTGATAATTTGTAATATCATTAAATATTTTAAACATACATAAATTTAAATATATAAGGTTTTAGTCCATTTTCAATGATTTCATTATAATTTTAGATTATTTAAATGCATTTCTAAATTATTTAATAATTTGATATTTTTCATATATACTAATTATATGTATATAATATTGTTTTAAATTAATTATTGCATCACCGGTCTGACCAAACGGTCCGACCGATCCGACCGATTGAACCATAACCCGTTGATCTTTCCGGCTCGACTTCCGGTCCGGCTTTTAAAACATTGGTTCCAGCGGTTTCATCACCATGGTCCCACAAAACCAAATGAAATCGTCAGCAAAAACGGACATACGTATAGATACATAGACGGTTAATATTCTCTTTTAAGTTTATCTAAACATTTAATATAGTATTACTTATTTTATCTCTAATTTAATATATTTAGGGGGTGTTTCGGTGAAACCAAACTATGATTTAAAGAATAGTTTTTGGAGAATAGATTCTTGAGTGAATAGATTTTACAAAAAATAGATTTTATAAAAAAGCGATTTTGATAAAATAAGAGTATTTGGATAGTTGTTATCAGAAATACTTGTTATATAGACGAATTACCAAAAAAGCCATAGGTTAATATGATAATTATATAAAAAAAGATTTTATAATATATTTTAATTTGAAAGAACAAAATTGTTAACAATACATTTTTTACCAACATCATTAATAACATATAAGATAATGTAATTAATAAATAATTAATATGTGTATATATATTTATAAAATATAAGATTAAATATGTTTATAAAAAATAATTGAGGGGTGTTAAAGTCATATTATCGTTGAGACCTACTTTGACAGACACAATCATATTTTCCAATTTGAGCCAAAAGTAGAATGGATTTACTTCTTCTGAAACTATAGTTTGGAGCCCAAAACCGCGATTTGTTAATTTCTCCTCCTGTTTGGCAAACAGGCCCTTAATATATTTTCTTTCTTCATTTATCTCACTATTACTCTTTTATATTTATCCATTTATATATACGGATATATTTGGGAAAAAAATTACATTTTTTATATATTAAATACTTTTAATTAATTTTAACTGTTTTTTTAAATCATACAATTTAATTAAAAAAAATCTTATAATAAGTGACGGAACAGTATTCTTTACACTGAGTGGAAGGCTCTTGAACTAGGAAAAAGATTCAGTGGCTTTGAAAGAATTGAACAAAGAGCCATACGAACTGAAAATCTTACGCCCAAAGTGGAACTTTTCTGTCAAATTTTTTATTGTCATCCCCACAAAACCAAACGCACTTTACAATTATACGCATCTATCATCTCCAAAAAATATTAAGAAATATTTTAGATTGTTTGATGCATATTTATTTAACATTTTTTTCTGAAGAATTAATAGTGATGTTAAAATTGCTTCTAAAAAACACCTTAAGGGTGCGATTGCTCCTAAAAAAATTAATACTTTAAATACTAAATAATATTTTAGGGTGTCATGCGTACATGAAAAATATTTTAGGACGTTGAATGAATAAAAAATAAGTCATGATATTGAATATACTTGAAAAAATTTCATTGGGTGCAACTTATCCACACATAAGTAACAATGATATTTTTGGTACACACATTACATACTTACTACCTCCGGTCCTTAATATATGACCCTGTTTGACTTTTATTTTAGTCCTAAATATAAAACCCCAATGCACTTGTCTCTCATATTTATACATTTTTTTCTAAAATAGTCCTTCTAACAATAATAATTCTAGTCAATACACTTGATTAGTAAGGATATTTTAAGAAAGATAATACCTATTTAGGACAAATAACTAACTCAACTTACTTTATTAAGGGTTCAAACTCATAACTTGACCTTCAAATTAAAAAAAAAAAAAAAAATCATACAGCAAGTCTTAAGGCCAGATAATATTTGCATCATATCTAGTCATTTTCTTTCCGTTGTGGCATATCTTGAAGAAGGGAATTCCTAATTGGCGTCGTTAGGGTCAACGACTTGTTTGGATCCAACTTTTCTAACACATCTATAATCCAATTAGGACACACCTCATATAAAGCCGCCGCCATTTTGTATATCCAAGTTTTGACAAGATTATACTATCCATTTTCCATTGCTTCCTCACTGATATTTAAATGTACCGAGAACTTAGACTTTGAGGAATAATATTTGAAAAATCTAAGAAACATTTTGAGGTTGGATCCAAAAATTACATATCAATATGTTTTATTTTTTGAAAAAGCTAATTTCTTCGCCAACTGAGTAGCCCACTGCGTTCATTGAGTGGACTTTTCTTTATCACAATGAGTTTATTTCCATTTAACATTACTTTTGGGAGGGGATTTAATATTACTACCTCCAGTCTTAAATATAAGAGCTAGTTGACTAATTTGAGTAGATTAATGAAATAAGTTAAAATAGTTGTTTGTTATAAATATGTATTGTCTTTCCTAAAATATCTTTATTAATTTATTTTATTGGTTAGAACTATCATTATTAAAAGGACTATGTTGAAAAAAATAGATAAATATGAGAAAAAAATAAATTTAAATCTTATATTTACAATCAAAATAAAAATTAAATGAGATATCATATTAAGAACCAGAAGCAGTAATATATTTACATCAACAGTATATGACTGCGTGGGTGGGGTAGATATTTTTTGGAGCTAGTAAAGTGAAAGGACAAAAAACTCCCATTTGTTTGGACTCAAGGGTCCCACCAGTCAAATAGATATTTATTTGAAATCGGGGGCCCACCCCCAATGGGGACCTGAGTGGGCTTTCTGAGTGACAGTGGGCTCCATCCAGTACGAGGGTACTAGTAAATATGAAGCATAAGATACCCAAACCCAGATCGTGGCAGCGAGTTAAGGATCAAATTTGTAAGAAATAAAAAATAAAAAATTAATTTAAATTCACATTTGAAAGATTAAATATTAATTTAATATTTGAATTTCTAATAAAATAATTATATACTTACATTTTCTTTTCAATTCCCTCACAATTCTGTCGACAAATTGATATTATAGTATCTTACTATTAAAATCACTAAATATTCATTCTAGTAAAATATCAAAATAGGCTTATGATAACAAAATATTTCTATTTACAATCCTTTAGTTACTAGACTAATATTTTTTTAGCATCAAAATATTTTTTTAAAAAAAAAAGTAACTGGGTTGACCCACTAAACTAGTTGGGTTGATTAGGTTAAATCAAGTCACCCTCAGGTCAATCCTACCATTTGTTTTTGTTGCTAATCGAACCAGTTAGGTGATTGATTGGCTGGTTTCCTGTCCCATTTTCAATACTATGACGTACGTTTCCTTTTTTAATTATAAAAATATTAATAAATTATAACAAACCTTATGTGATTAATTTTTGGGAAAATCATATTAAAAGACTCTTGAAATAGCAAATTAGTGAAATGAACACTTGACTAAAGAAATACTTGGAAAGACTAGGTATTAAATTATAATTATTAAATCAAGCCTAAGAGACCAAAAAGCCCTTTTTTCCTTTATATCTTTTGACTCTCTCTCTCTCTCTCTCTCACTCTCTCATTCCTTCTCTTTCCTCCTTCTAATCTCCTTCCTCTTCCTTCACCTTCTCTCCCTGGGAATTTATTAAGCAACCATGAATGGAATCTAGAAGATTATTTGGCTACTTGCTTCAGAATCATAACTTTCTTCCATGTTTGTCCCAATTTGCAATAGCAACAGTAAAAATATGTTAACTGTGGAGCTTTCATATTTAATTTTTAGCAAAATATGTAATGCTAATATAATACTCTTCATGTAAAGGCTCTCCTTATCCACAATCTCATCTTATACTGATATAAATCTATGACTTGTGGAACAAAATCTCTATTCAGACTTGAAAGACCAACTTCATGCTTATCAAAACCCAAATCAAAAACTACTATTTTATATAGCTGAAATAGAGTAACCATGCATGGTGGAAAAGCAATTAGATATATAAGAATTAGAGTCACTACTGATACATAGATGAGCTAGTAAAATTACATATGTCAAATAATTGTCCATGACAAGTCTAGTATGAAAAATAATAAGTCTAGTATGAGAAATAATAAATGTTGAAAAGCTATTCTCATTAACTTAAGTTTTAACAGAAATTAGCATTATTTTCACACTTTAATTACGAAGTCTAGTATGAAAATAACAAGTCTAGTAACAAATGTTAAAAAGCTATTCACATTAACTTAAGTTTTAGCAAAAACTAGTATTATTTTCATAATTTAGTTGCAAATAACA
The DNA here is from genome assembly GCF_004799145.2 of Neltuma alba. Classification (NCBI taxonomy): domain Eukaryota; kingdom Viridiplantae; phylum Streptophyta; class Magnoliopsida; order Fabales; family Fabaceae; genus Neltuma; species Neltuma alba. The sequence goes on from NW_021637405.1 coordinate 18,511, forward strand.
AGTCTGTTACGGGAAATAACAAGTTTAGTATAGAAAATAATATGTGTTGAAAAGCTCTTCATGTTAAATCTTAGCAAAAATTGATATTATTTTCATGGTTTAGTTATGAATGATCAGTTTAGTATGAAAAATAGCAAATATTTTCTTTCCATACATCAGCAAGTTTAGAACTTGAAATCAAACACTGCTAGAGTGTTCCTCTACCATCATCAGCTGTGTTGAGTCAATTCTCAAAAGGGGTAGATATTTGACAAGTGTCAAAATGATATATTATTCAAATTAATAAATATTGAAAAGTTATTCACATTAATTTAAGTTTTAGCAGAAATTTACATTATTTTCACAGTTTTATTGTGAATGACAAGTCTAGTATGGAAAATAACAAGTATAGTAGGGAAAATAACAAGTATTGAAAGGCTATACATATTAACTTAATTTTTAATAAAAATTGACATTATTTTCACAATTTAATTATGAATGACAAGTCTAATATGAAAAATAATAAGTTATGTATGAGAAATAACAAGTGTAGAAAAACTATGCATATTAATTTAAGTTTTAGTAAAAATTGACATTCTTTTCACAATTTAGTTGCTAATGACAAGATTTGCATGCCAAATTTTGTATTGTCATGTTTGGTTGCTGAGGAAAAAACCTGGGTAGGATGAAAGCAACGGAAAGAAAAATGCTTGCTGCATATATGTGATTTCAATGATATTGACTTTTGAATAAGCATGGAATTATCACGTTGAATCATTCGTATTTGATTTGTTTAGCATTCATCATAGAAATACAGATTTGAAAGCAAAATTTTCAACCCCAAACTTTTATTGTACAAATCCCTAATCTACCCTGTTTTTTGCCAACGAAATAACTAATCTCCTCTAAAATCTCAATCATTGTGTAGATTTTTTTATATACTCCCAAACAAAATTTGAATTTGTTCTCATAATTGCACAATTTTTGTGAGTAATATATTTGGTAATATATTTGGTGATAAGGAAACATCAAGTGAACACACCATCTTAATATGTTCTTATCACTAAATGTTGCAAAACATGATTACTGTCAAGCACATACTGATTTTCTTGTCATTGGCAATAATATTGTTGTAATTTGGCATGGAAAACCTGTCATTGCCAACTAAATTATAGAAATAATGACAACTTCTACGAAAACTTAAGTTATTGAGAATAGCTTTTTAATAATTGCTATTTTTCATACTAAACTTGTCATTGGTAACTAAATTATGAAAATAATGATAATTTATGCTAACACTTAAATTATTGTGAATAATTTTTCAACACTTATTATTTCTCATACTAAACTTCTTATTGAAAACTAAATCATGAAAATAATACTCCTTAATCATGAACTAGCTGTCTAGTATCATTCTATGAACAAAGCATAAAAATGATCAAAATTCTTCCCTCAGTAAGTACATCATCTCTTAGTCTCAAGAGCCCAAACTAAAAATCTGTCATAGGTTGTTTACAACTTTGAGTCTTCGATTAAAATCAGCACCATCACCAAAGCGTTCTCTCTACAACAAATGAATTCAAATAAAAAAAAAGACTAGAAATCTCAATACAATACCAAGAATCTATCATCGATGATCATCACCTTGTTTCTCCTCTAGCATGGAGAAGAGAAAGAGGTAAATTAGTATTAAAAGAAGCAAAAAAAGTACCATCTATCTCTCTCTGTCCGGTAGAGAGATGCAAACGAATTGAATAAGAACTCATCAAACCCTTCACAAGTTTCATTCGCTCCATCTGTTTTTTTTCAAACTCTCTGGCAATTCTGCTTCTCCTTCCAAATACATCACCAATTGCTTCATACTTGGCATGTCATCAGGCACACCATTTGAACAAATCAAAATTAAGCAAAACAATACCACCACCAAAATCAAACACCAACCTAGGTCCTAGAATCAATCACAGCACCACAACCACAACATCAAAATCATTTGAGATCGTGTAAATGACAATGGAAATCGGAATCAAAATTGTTGTTGATAGGTGAACATAAATTGCAAACCATAGAAACTTGAGCACTCGAACTGGTGTGTAACACACTGACAGTGGAGATTTGAAGTTCACCTTCACTAAACAGGCCACGAGAGAAGATCCCGAGTTTGCCATTGTGAATGCTTCAATCCTCGTTGTAACAGCTGCCGTGAAATAGAAGAAGTGGAGGAGGAGGGATAAAATTGGTATGGTGGCGTAAGAACAAGGGGGAGGGGAGAAGGAGAAGGAAGAGGAAGGAGAGGAGGAAGAGGAGTAAAGAGAAAGAATAAGATAGGGAGAGTGAGCTAAAAGAGAGGCTTTTTTATCCAATACGACAAACAGTAAAAAAAATTACTCAGATGCTATAAGATCAAAAATATTTACTCAGATATTACACCTGAAATCGTTCAGACGGTGAATGGGTTAAAATTTGCACAGAAATCATTCAGGCCAAGAACGAGTTCAGTGGGATACACATCACAAAATAAAAGTTGTTCTTGGTCTGAACAACTTTAGTGGGACCCACATCACAAAATGAAAGTTGTTATTGGTCTGAACAACTTCAGTGGGACCCACTATATGCATTTGTCTTACACTCCAAAAGGGTTTCATGAGTTTTCAACATTTTTATTTTTGACCAGACTATACTTCTGCCTTTTCCAGCCACACACAAAGTGCTCCTTCCTTCCCCAAATATTTGCATCAATATAGAGTAGTCATTCATTGTCTCTCACATTTGAGTATTTTGTTTTGGCATGTGAGTGTATAGTATGAATTCTGTTTATATAAGGCATTCGGTATTCCCACTCATCAGAAGCCTTCTCCTCACTTCTCAAATTCTTCTTTCTCTATATACAGGGCATTCACGTGAAGTAGGTGAATACATTTTATCTCAACTTCAATTCTTGGTATAATTCAATTCTTCTTTCTTTATATATAAGGCATTCGTGTGAAGAATTGAATATGTTTTATCTGCAGCTCCTTCAATTCTTCTTTCTCCTTCCACACTTTCGTGTGAAGTTGGTGGTGTGTGCAGCCTTGTAAATATTGTATACGTTTTATTTTAACTTGAAGCTTAATTTTTCTTCTGACTAAGGTACATTCTCTTGATTAAATTTTTTTAAAAATTTTGATATGTATTTTGCTAAATGATGGATAAGAATTTTATATTTAATCATTTTTACATATTGAGTTTGTTTTAATTAAAAAATGTAGACATATAATTAATTGTCATATAAAATAAATTGCAGTTTACTTTTTTATAATCTGATTAAATATATATCTTGTATTTAGTTAGATAATATTTGGTTGAGCATGGTAATCAAACTTCTCCTACACCAATCAGTACGTCATGAAAAATACTTGAATATTTAAAGAAAAATTGATGGAATAATATTCACAACTCATAAAATTTTAATATACAACAATAAAATTATTTTTGTTGAAATTACGTAAAATATTTATATAAAAAATTGAAATATTTATATCAAAGCATGCAAAGAAGACAGTTAAATTAATAAATTATTTAACTATAAAAACCTTTAAAATATTGAAAATCCAAATCAGTGGTCTAAATTATAATTTTTATTAAATTTATAATTATTTTATCATTTGATTATGCATAGTGACTTTATGTATGAATTTTATAAATTCGAGTTTATATACCTGTCACGAGTTTACTTAAACTGATGAGTTTGACAATTTTGATTGTGAGTTTAGTCTGGTCTTGTATCTAGCCAATGAAAACTAACACTAAATGGTGCTAAAATTTTCCTGATAAAAAGAGTAGTGGGGTTAATAATAATGAAAGAAAGGGTTTTTTTTTTTGGAAAAATTAGAGAGGAGGACCTAGAGAAAGCAATATTGATTAAAGAGGATCTTAAAAATTATAATTATTTAGGCAGACCAAATAATAAAATATAAATTTTAAAAAATTACTCAACAGTAATAGCTAATTGTTTGGTCATATTACGTAATTATAATTTTTAAATAAATAGTGTGAAATAGTTATTAATATTTATTTTTATTTTCAATCATATGGATGCTTTTTTGGATCACTTAAACGGTACCTAATATAAAATTACACAAGTGCATTTATTATAAACTTATTATTATTTAATGTAAATTTACCTTTATGTGTTAACCAAAGTATATATTTTATCAGAAGCCTTTATTCACAATATAAAAATTAGAGGCTGAAAGGAATATAATTATTCTTTAATATACATAAATTAAAATTGAACATTTGTAATATAAAGTTGGGACCAGGAGAAAAATGAAGCAGAGGCAATTTTTTGGAATAAGCAACTCATATTTTCAACTTAATTTATTTAATCAAATATTTATCTAATTTAGTCATTAAAAATATCCAATAATGAAACATAAGTTAGAGAAAATTTGGGAATGTAGTTGTGGGAGAATTTAATATTTTTAAATATATTTAATCCTTTTAAATACTTATAATTTTTAAGATCCTTTTTGATAATGAAGCAGAAGCAATGATTTTAGCTCATTTTTTTATAATATTTAATTCTAATATTTTTTTGAATAAAATGGAATGAATAGAAAATTATTTATTTAATATATTTAAAATATGTAATTTGAATTATTAATTTTATATTTATATATTAGAATTTATAATACGATTTTAATGATAGATGTTCCACAGTCGTTGTTCATTAAAAGATATTACAAGTTACAATCTTACTTAAAAATATAAATAAGTTTCTTAATAAATAGCCTAGTTTTTGTAAATGTAACTAAATGATTATTCTACTACTTTCTTTTAAAAAATATATACATAATTGAATTAAAAAATAATGATATTATGGAGTTAATTTAGTTTTACAATTCATTTTTGTTTAATTAATAATTATAATGTATTATTTAGGAAGTAGAATGGAATATAGAAAAGAGTTTGTGTGTATATTTACAAATGGACAAATTTTTAATGGCCCGGTTGGTGCAACATTTGAGTGTGATAGAGTAAAAGTAGTGAAAGTTGATCCAAATATTACATTGGGTAAATTGAAAGAAATTATTGGACGAAAGCTATAACTTCCTCTCATTGAAATTGTGACAAATCTAGTGTAAATATATCCTACGTGCAAAAAACCACCATAATACCAAGCATGCAATCTAGAAGATGATTTGGATGTACAACAAATGTGGCAAGTGAGCTGTCGATTATCAACTTAGTTAACATGTGCAGAGTTGTATGCCAATATAGGTGACTTGGAAGATGTTGGTCATATTGAATCACAACTAATGGACAACAATGCTGGAAATACTCTTCCATCAAGTAGCAATCAGCTGAACATTATAGAAGAAGAATCCATGTTTATCTATCAGATGGAAAATCTTTACCCATTTGAACTTCCCCATGATGATATCAACAATGGGCCATCTTGCTCTATTCCTCAAATGGAAAATACTATGGATGAATTTGAGGACGAAGATGAATATGATTCTTATTTAAATATTAGTGATGGGAATGATCATGATGACAATGATGAGCATGATGAGATCAACCAGGATAATGAGCTAGCATCTACTTGCTTCTCGCATATTAATGTTGAGTCAGCTATGGCTCCTGAGTTCAATGAATTAGAAGAAATTCTACCTTTTAATCATACTAAAGAGTTATATATCAGAAAGATGTTTAATAATGTTCATGTTTTGAGACGTGCGATCAAGTTACACTCTGTTCAAGTTCATCACACATTCAAGGTCTATTATTCATGTAAAAAGTATGAAGAATATCAATGTATTAACTATTGTAAAAGTTGCAATTGGAGAGTAAGAGCTTGTAAGAAGGAAAACAAAAACTTTTAGCAGATTACAAAATATGGGGGGCCCTACACATGCTTAAGCACATCACTAACTCAAGACCATCCAAAGTTAGATGCTGATGTTATATCATCTTGTATCATAGCAATGGTAATTGACAAGTCAGATGTGAAAGTATCTCAAATTATAGAGAGGATGCAATCCATGTTTGATTATATAGTGTCATATAAGAAGGTTTGGAATGCAAAACAATTAGCCATTGCCATTGCTTTTGGGAATTGAGAGATCTCATATTCCTTACTCCCAAGGTGGTTGGCTGTAGTACAACACTTCATGCCTGGATCAAACATATAATTTTCAAATAAACAGTGCTCTCAAGTCAATGCGAATGGGGAAGTATTTGAAATGTTTCTTCTTGTGTTTTGGGCATTCAAGCCATGCATTGATTCCTTTCCACACTTAAAGCCCATTATACAAGTTGATAGAACATTTTTAAATGGAAAGTATGAGGGCACGTTACTGATGGCTATATCACAAGATGGTGACAGAAATGTTGTGCCGCTTGCATTTGCAGTAGTTGAAGGGGAGACAAGATCAGCTTGGACATGGTTCTTATATCAAATGCGTCATTGCATTGTAAAAGATAGAATAGAAATTTGTTTAATTTCAGATAGACATCGTTTAATTTTGGCTGTAGTTTCTGATCCTTAACATGGATAGCAGCCACCACATGCACATCATGTTTTTTGTCTACATCATGTGGCCTATAATCTTCACAAAATACATGGAACAAATTGGCTAAAAGAGAAATTTATAAATATTGGTGAGACTTCTTGTGTTTTTTTTAATAATATTGTAACTTTATAATTTTATAATTATTTTTAACAAGTTAGTAGCTAATTGTAGGATATGAGTGTGAACGTCATGTTGTTGACCAATAATTAGCAGAGATAGTATTGCAACATGCATCTGCTGCTAGATGGATTGGAGCCATTCCCAAAGAAAAATAGTCACGTGCATATGACATTGAAGGTCGACATTATAGACACATGACAACTAACCTTGTAGAATACATGAATGGTATATTCAAAGGTGTTCGAAGTCTACCAATAATTGGTTTAGTTAAGGAGACCATGTATAGAGTTAATAACTATTTTGTAAAGCGTACCCAACAAATTTATACACAAATTACAGCTGGTTAAGTGTTTTCTGAGACACTAACAAAGAAGTTAGACATAATAACACAAGGTGCATCTGCATGTGTTGTTGGAGAGTTTGATGGAATATCAACATCATTTGAGTTTATGGAGCCATAAAATATTCAACTTCGTCAATTTCATCGTTGTTGCAAGGTTAACTTGATTGATAGAAAATGTAATTGCAGAGAATTTCAAGTAGAAAAGTTTCCATGTTTGCATACTGTTGTAGCTTGCTCACAGGTAGGCATTAACCATTTGCAATATGTTGATCTTGCTTTTAGGTTAGAAACCATGCAAATGGCTTACAGTAACAACTTTCATCCAATAGGAGATGAGACTTACTGGCCATAAATTGATTGCCCTACTCCAATACCTGATCCATCAATGATTAGAAATAAAGGTCGTCCTCGTTCAAGTTACATATGTAATGAGATGAATTGGATCACACCCAACCCACCCAACAAATGTGGATTATGTAGACAAATTGGTCATAATCGCTCTACTTGTTCCCAAAGTATGGCATCCAGACGATAAATTGTGTATTTTGCTTACGTAAAAAGAAAATTATACGTATAATGATGAAATGTAAATGGTTTTTGTAATTTTTTATATTATGCGAATATTTATTTGTTATGTTGTGTTTAAATATTTGAAAATGGCACAATATCCAGAAGAAGTCATTAACCCTGGTCTAGAGGATGACTCACTTTTGTACTTACAAGCTCAACATATTTCGCAACAAGTTTAGAATGAAAATGTACGTAATCTATCTTAACTAATGCTTCTTAATTCTATGCTTTAATACTAACTCTTTTTTTTTCCTCTATAGGTTTCTCGAATCCTACACACTAGATGAGTCATGCATTTTAATCGAATGATTGAGCCACCCAATCAGATACTTGAATATCTTAGATTAGCTGGATTTTATGGTGTTGTGTGGGTAGGGCAATTTGATTACGACTGGAGTTTGGTCTCAGCCCTTGTTGAGATGTGGCGTCCTGAGACTCACATTTCATGCTACATGTGAAGAGTGCACGATAACGTTAAAGGATGTTGCTATATAGTTAAGCCTTCCTTGTGTAGGAATGCCTGTCATTGGAAAAACTGACTTTAATTGGCAAGATGTTTGTGAATGGCTTCTAGGGGTTAGACTACCTGTAGATAGAATACTTAGACAGCGACTACTTATGAATTGGTTGGAAGATCACTTTAATCACTTACCCGATGATGCAGACGATGTACAAGTTCAACAATTCACTTGTGCATATATTCTCAGGTTGATTGGCAAATATCTCATGCCAGATAGATAATGTACTAGGGTGTATTTGATGTACCTTCCACTACTTTATAATCTAGAAGAAGTTGGAAATTTTAGTTGGGGTTCAGTAGTTTTAGCTCACCTGTACAAAGAATTATGTAATGCTACTAATCTAACTGAAGATAGGATTGGAGGGTGCTTATCATTATTACATTTATGGGCATGAGATCATTTTTCCTATGCTAGCACTACAACAACCTATATCTCCAAATTCACAGTCTAATATCTACCCTCTCTTACCTCCTTTGGGTTTCAGGTATGTCAAAATCACACAACAAATATTTCATATGTACTTATTATCAAAATTTTACAAATTTTAACACTATTTTTTGTTGTTGTTGATAATGCTAGATGGAAAAATGTAGGACAAAATCCTCGTCCAAGTTTCACGTCCTTACACCAATATAAGAGTCTCCTTAATAGAATGATCGATGATGACATCATTTGACAGCAATATGAATCTTCTGAAGTGTACCAATTGATTCCAAAATATTGCTTGGCAACACCTAAAATTTGGCTTGCTTCAGTTCCTCTAATATATTTTCATATTATAGAATGACATCACCCTGATCGTGTACTAAGACAATTCAGTCATCAACAACCTATTCTTATCATGCCTGTTCATTTAGGAAATTATCATACAATACAGCTACGTGGTAGAATAACCAAAAATTGGACTGAACAATACTCAAACTTCATTGAAGCATGGAATAGATGCCCACATGCTGTTGTTGATGCTCCTCTGGCACTTGGTGAACTTGATCGAACATCTGAGTACATGCAATGATATTGGAGACATACAAGACGATGGATCTAACGTGTTGGTGGTGACACTGGCTATGTGGTAAGGTTTTTTTAGCTTTTTCAGATCAATATCATCATTTTCTTTTATATGAAAATTTTTCCAAACCTAATGTTTTATTTATTTCAAGCTGACAAAGCAGAACAATTATATAGGCTAACAATTAATTGTCATTCAAAATACTCTGATTGCATTGATTATCTAGAAAGAGTTGCTCGAGACCAGCATAACATCTTACTCATAGTTAGAGAACAACGATTTAATATAAATTCTCAACAAGCTCCACAAATAGTTGAGCTGTCCCGTCCACAAATTTCTCGAGATAGACCAAGCAAATAGCGAGGTGGTTATTTGTTTACTCAACCACTAATTGTAAATGAAAATTTAAGTGAACAAGAGCCTCAAATTTTAGTCATTCCAATAACATACCAATCTTATCAAGCCCTATCACCTCTTCCAATCCAACTCATTCTTACCCTTATCACATGCCATCATCATCGACATTATCCCATTCCGACTCACCCAATCCTTCTCAATTTCAGTCATTTATGTCCTTATTTGATGATCCTGCATTATTTATCAATCAATATAACACTTCTTCTTTTAAGCAAGGTGGCCCATCAAATGAGGCATTTATCACCTCTTGACAATCAATTTCTTTAATCGAATCACCTTGGTTTGATTTAAATACGCTAACTAAGCAGGCAAATGAGACATTAGATCAAATTCAAGAAGTAAATATACAACAATGACCATAGCGTGTGCAGAGGAGACCAAGATGTGGCACTAGGAGTCATTATTTGCGAGGTAAATTAATTCTTATTTTTGTTCATGTCAACTTAATTGTTATTTGTTATTAATTTTATAACACTTAATCATTACTTATTTTCTTTAATCACTTTTTAATTAATTTAATATTAATTATTACTATTATCATTATATAATTATTAACTCATTATTCTAATGATATGATCATTATTAACATCCTTGTAGGAATGTTTATATGGTGAGAGATTGTGAAGAAGTTGTTCAAATGTTGATAAAATTTAAAAGTTATTCACACCAAGATGAATTTCAGCTGGACGGAAAACAAGATTTATTAGAGAAATTGTTCTTACTAAGATAAACTTTAAAAGTTGTTCAAGCCAAGATGAAGTTCAGCTACACGGGAACCAACGTTCATTGAAGAAACTATTCTTATTAAGATGAACTTTTAAAGTTGTTCAAGCCAAGAACAACTTTAAGTGTTGTATTTGGAGAAATAATTCCCACTATGTAGCATTTGAAGAATTTTTTTTCCTGTTAGCAGCGTTTTGGTAAAAATTCTCCAAGTAACACAAAGCTGGGTCCAATTGTAAAGCCCAAAACATGCAAAATAAAAGCCCCTTTCACTCCGTTAAGTGAGGAGAAGGCTTCTGATGAGTGGGACTGTCGAATGCCTTATATAAACATAATTCATACTACACACTCACATGCCAAAACAAAGTATTCACGCGTGAGAGACAATGAATGCCTGCTCTATATTGATGGGAATATTTGGGGAAGGAAGGAGCACTTTGCATGTGGCTTAAAAAGGTAGAAGTATAGTTTGGTAAAAAATAAAAAAGCTAAAAACGCATGGAACCCGCATGGAGTGTAAGACAAATGTGTATAGTGGGTCCTAGTGAAATTGTTCAGACCAAGAACAACTTTCATTTTGTGATGTGGGTCCCACTGAAGTTGATCAAACCAAGAACAACTTTCATTTTGTGATGTGAGTCCCACTGAAATTGTTCAGACCAACAATAACTTCTATTATTTTGTGATGTGGGTCCCATTAAACTCGTTCTTGGCCTGAATGGCTTCTATACAAATTTAAACTCGTTCACCATCTGAACGATTTCAGGTATAGTATTTGAGTAAATATTTTTGATCTTATAGCATCTGTGTAATTTTTTTTTATTGTTTGTTGTATCTAGATAAAAAAGCCTTAAAAGAGAAGAAGGAAAAAAGAGTTTTTTTTTTTTGGCTTTTTAAACTTTATTTGATAATTGCAATTTAAGATCTATCTCTCCAAACAATTTTCTTTATTTTGGTGTCCATTTCGCTATTTTACTATTTTAAGGGTTTTTTTAATGTGATTTTTCCTTAATTTTTTTCCCAATATATAGTTTGAAAATTCTACACATTTTTTTATAGAGGGTAATTTTGGGGCAACTTATAACAAGGGAAATTCTAATGAAATGAGGCTTAAATTCACAAAACCCCAAATAGTCACTTAAATTTTTAAAATCCCAAATTAGTCATAATAACTACATTGAAATTTTGGAATGTGTTTTTTTTTTAAAGCCCTCAAGCCAACTCACAGTTAACCGGCAATCAAAGCTATGGCACCAAAGTTCAGTAGCCGTCAGTCACTGAAGCTCCACACGATCAACAACTATTTTTGAAATTTTTTTTTCAAATTTTATAACGTAATTAATAACTCTTATAACAATATACACAACTTTATTAACATTATTAACCATGTTTTTTAGGTTTTTAAATTAAATTTTTTTCAACATTCATAACATGATTAACAACTCTTGTAATAATATTCGCAACTTTTTTAACGATCTTAACCACATGTTTTTCAAGTTTTTAAATTGGAGTTTTTTCAACTTCCATAACGTGAAAAACATGTGGTTAACAATATTAATGAAGTTGTGAATATAATCACAAGATTTGTTAATCATGTTATGAAACTTGAGAAAAATCTTAATTTATAAAAAACCTGAAAAATACATGATTGATAGCGGTATTAAAGTTATAAATATCGTTATAAGATTTGTCAATTATGTCATAAATATTGCACAATTTCTAATTCAAAAACCTGAGAAACATGTGGTTAATACTTAATGGCGTTAATAAAATTGTAAATAACCTTATAAAAATTATTAACCACATTATTGAATCCTAAAAATAGTTGTCAGTCATCAAAGTTTCGGTGACCAACAACCACCTAAGCTCTAGTGCTAGCCACTGACCACCAGAGGTTGCTTGATTTTTTTTTTGGAAAAATTAAAGGACAACACATTTCATAATTGCAATTTAGTTATTGTGACTAATTTAGAATTTTGCAAGTTTAAGTGATCATTTGGGGTTTTGCAAATTTGAGTGTCATTTTATTAGAATTTTCCCCTATAACAATTTTTTTTGGGTTAATAATTGTTGCCACTAATTCTTTTCCATTGCAATTAAGACATCCTAAATAGAAATTCTTTCTATTTTTTTTCCCTGGATTAGAAGGTTTAGCAATAATAATACGAGATTATAAGTAGAATCAAACCCATAACTTCCTATTCATAAGAGAGCATTTATGCCATTAGGCTACAAGACTGTTGACTAAATAAAAAATATTTAAATAAGGGATCACATTTTATAAAAATTAAAAAGAAAAGAGTCGGTTTGTAAATGCAGAGCATCACTCTGTTTCTTTTACTGAACTACGAATTGTTCCTGTTTTTCTTTGTGCTATACGTAAAAAGGTTCAATGGCAAAGCGGTAAGGTACTTGAGAATTCTTTAAACTGTATAAGTGCAAATGTTTTCGTTTTCTTTAATACAGGAAAGAAGAATGATATACAACAACATTCATAATAATGCTCACCGTAAAGAATGTCAATGATGCGAGTGAGATCTTTTCCTGAGTCTGCACCACAACCCATTTTTTGTGTGGATGGTTGCCCCAGTAACTAGTTCCACCGACTCAGGATTCCCCTTTAATTCCACATCAAAATTTTGCAGCAACATAGCCAGAGCTACAGTGGACTCCATGAGAGCAAATTGGTCTCCAACGCATTTTCTAGGTCCTCCACCAAACGGCAAGAAAGCAAAATCTGACATAATCTGATCAAAGTGCACATATTGCCCAATTACATTCCAGAATAAATCATGCTTCAATGAGAAAATTAAATACACTTTAGTTTCTCTAATGTTCTCCAACATTAAAAGAAGTCTTTTCATGTTAGTTTTGTTCCAGTGATAACAAGAAATGATGTTGCTCTTAACTTGCTTATAAATTTGATCTGGGCCCAATGAGCCTGCTAAATGATGAGTAACCGTGTGAAATCACATTATTTCTTAATGATGAAGAACATTAACTCAATAGGGACTAAAATGTAACTTCCAATTCCATAATGCCAAAAATGTGTATCTAAGCTTTCGATAAAGCATGGGATTAGAAGCAACCTCATTTGGATACAAGGCTCCAGGACTTCGGGATGGATCAAAGCCAGCCCATCCTTCAATTTCTTCATTCTTTCTTTGCACCAAAAATCTCTCTGGCTCGAATTCATGAGGAGAGTCCCAAAAGTATGGAGATCTATGGAGGTTATATACCTGCATTAGGGAATCTTTGAGCATCTACACTATCATCAACACGGGAAATGAACATGTTGCAAAACCAAGTTATAGGGGTGTCCCCGCACCCACATATACAGGCCATGCATGCACGCATGGACGGGTATATGTATGTTATATCATTGTGATCGTCCCCCCATATTTAAGCAATCAACAGAATTTAAATTTAAATTCAAAAGTTGTAATCTCTAACATAAGAAGTCTTGAATCCCTAATTAATAATTACAATACGGCTTCCATGGTGTTGATAAATTAAAGTAAATACGATTCTAATCTACAGAACAGAATAATGCATGCTCCTGTAAAACATGATAGGGCACTAAACCAAAAAAAATCCATGCATTTCAGCCGTCAAAAAATCCGTACTCACAGATATGAAGAGATCGGTCCCAGCTGGAATGGCATAACCATCTTTAGCTCCTTTGTATCCTCCTGTAAAGAGAAATAAATCCTCACGGACTATTGAGAAACAATCAAAAAAGAAGAAAGGAAAAAAAACTAGCGAGTGTAGGATGGATGTAGAAATTGATTTTGGGCTATAGGCAGCTGTGGAGCAAACTTTTTACATGACAATGGGTTTGTCTTCCTGGACCAAAACTCTTTATACATCCAGAGACTTTATAAGCAGAGTGACAAAAGGTGCTTTGAAGCTGTATCACACGGGATGCGTGCAGTGGCTTTGGAAGGCGTTTAAGGTCCTCATCTTCAAGATCTACTTTCATGGGATAGGCATACGAATTATCTTCAACATGAGCTCTGGCTTTATGCTACTTCAACATAGTTGTCTCCAGAGCATTGGCTCAGTAAAATACAGTCACCCCAATTATTATTATTATTATTATTATTTGATTTTAAGCTTTGAAGCTGAAAGTTTGGTTATTTTCCTTTTCTATTCGTGTTTGCTCCACAACAGAGACGTCCCATTTTCATGAGGGGTTCAACGAAGAGCAATACCTGGTAACACATCTGACTTGAGAGAGCGTCTAATCAGCAAAGGAGGTTGGGGATACAGTCGAAGAGCCTCTATGACAATAAGTCTAATGTACCTGAAAGCATGAGCCATATGTCAACAAACTGTACTGGGAGCACAAAAGCATGAGTTGTTCAGTGCTGATGCTTCCATGTTTAGGCATAACAAATTTGGCAAGCTAATTTGCCCTGTTTCAACCATGCCCAAAGGGTAAACACTATTCCAATAGTATGGCGCCCCCCCGGGGGGCGGGGGTAAAAAGGAAAAGAGAGAGCCCTATTGAGAAACATGAGTCCAGATGTAGAAATTGTAACAAATACAAAACCCTCAAAGACAAGAAAATGTAAATTGCCACTTAAGAAACCGATCAACTATAATTTTTTAAAGTCATTTAAAAGGTATAGAAAGAGAAACAAAGTCAATTATGATTGACAGCAGAAGCCTACCATATCTCATCCAGCAGGTTAGTATTATTACCAATTCTTCCAGCACTTGAAACACTAATCAAAATCCTCTATACTAATAAGTAGTAAATCCACATAATGAATGAATAACTGCCCTTAAGCACTATTATTCTTTATCCAGTATGTGGATATGCTGTTTTTTCTTTTTCTTGGGAAAAATAATCGTTAGTAATGTTTCATAATTTTTGAATTTTTTTCTTGAATAAAATAATGGACATCGAACTTTAACAGTTAATAAAAAGGTGACTGGACTTTGGAACCTACTGCAGGTTTTTAAGTGATTCAAGAGTTGGTCTTCCATCGCCCAGCACTGAATCCACCTCTGCTTGAGCCTTCTTCATTTTACTCGTATTCTGCAATTAGCAAGTTGGTCAAGATGGGTACCAGAGAGAATATGTTCTGATGAAAAAGAAGCCATGAAACTACTAAAATTGTCCATCATAAACAATATGCAATGCCTAACATCTGCCTGAGGTAAACATACTTGCGCTAGCAGGAAACATGCCCATGTCAGAACTGCAGCTGTGGTCTCATGACCAGCAATAAGCATTGTCATTAAGTCATCCCTTAGCTGTCAAAGAGAACAGAAGGAAGGATAAGCAGACATATTTTGATTCACAGGGACACCTCAAAGGTAACAGCATACCAATATGGGTCCAAGAGGCCAAGTAGCCTTCTCATCTTTCTCGACATGCAGACACATAGGGGACTTGTCAAGACATCCTCTAAATCAAGCCCCGCAATGTATTACAGAAAATGTAGATGTCGAGTCTTAGGGAAACATCCAACATCAGATTTCTCAGTACATTCAGTTGGTCCAACAAACTGATTGGCTACTCATCTAATGACAAAATATTTAGCCAGCTAATAGGCATTCAGAATTTCTGAAATTTAAATTTGTGAAGGCACCAACTTCAGCTATGCCATTTGTTTGATGATATATTTCATGAGGTTTTAACATCCTTGTATGAAATTCAAATTTGTGAAGGTACCTTTTGGTTATCGAGTTGTTGGCATTGACATTGCCATAGTTTGGTATTATGAGTAAGTTTTTTAGTTTTCGTTAGTTAGTTTTATTATTAAGGAAGCCACAATCAAAGATATTGTGGGTAAGTGTTTCAATGTTTATCGAGGACATGGTCGAGAGTAACTGAAGATGCTCAAATCCTTAGTCTATGGTTCAGTTCACTACTGTTCTTTGTTTTTTGGTCATCAATTGGGCATCAGTTGCAAGCTTTATAAGTTTGAGAAAATTTGGTGAGAGGTATAAGAGTCTAGGAAAGCCTTGTAGGTGAAAAGGAGTAACCCTGGTTAGAGGTATTCAAGAAATTATGAGAGCCCAGAATCTGAAAGATATAAATGATTGCAGAGCATTAAAAAAAAAGGATATAATTTTCTTCATGAGCTTAGAGCATCATAGAAGTTGACAAAATAGACAGCCGTTGGGTCTTTGAATGATAGCAACTTTATCAACAGCTCTTGGTAGAGTATAATAGGTTTGGAAGAGAAATACCTGCCTATCATCAACATCAGCTCCACGCATATCAACTAGGAAACGCAAAAGACTTGCATCCTGTTGCAAACTTCTTTTTTCAGTAACAATTCAATGAATTTGCAATGAATTTATGTAGAAAGTTTAACATTTTACAGATAGGTATGGTACTCAGCAAAGATATACAGGCACCTTCAAATTTAAGTAGTCCCTTTGTTGCAGTTTTTCAACATCTGTTTCCTGCCAGAGAAGATACAGATAATCAGGAAATACATAGATCAAAAGAAAAGAAGTTCAACAGCAACAATTTGGTGTGGGTCCAAGATTCTACGACAAAAGATATACAAAGTTGCATGATAAGTCTCTCCTATCAATGCAGCGCACACAGACCATTAAAATAGTTAAATAATAGAGATACTGGTATTATAATGCAAACGACCACAATGAAAGCACGTGAGTGTCAA
Source organism: Neltuma alba (assembly GCF_004799145.2). Lineage (NCBI taxonomy): Eukaryota > Viridiplantae > Streptophyta > Magnoliopsida > Fabales > Fabaceae > Neltuma > Neltuma alba. The sequence goes on from NW_021637405.1 coordinate 35,397, forward strand.
CTCCACGCAATAGATCTCAAATACATACACAACAATGATGAATTGAAACTCAATAGTACTTTCCTACCTGTCTGCTCTCTTTCGCATTTCTGATAAGCCCGTCAAGGCAGCTGTTAATAATCTTCAGATCACTCTGAAACTTTCTTTGCCTTGGGACTATCCAGCTAGCCAATGGAATTTTCCAATATGGAATGTAGAAAGTGGATCTATGCTCAGCTTCAAAAAGAGTGCCATAGACTGCCTATAACATATTTAAAGTAGATGGTCCAATAACTCCCCAGATCAATGGCTTCAAAAAATAAACATGCTCGATGGATATAAAACTATCAAATAGAAAAATCAAGCATTCAAAAGAATTCTCAAGATGGTCTATAATTTCGAAATATAGACAATCATTCAATGGGCAAAAGCAGTAACAGATTACATGTTGAAGCCCAGATGTAAAATATACAATGGTGTTATTTTAAGTGTCTTTCATTTTAGTCCGACACTGAGTGAGAGAAGAAAAACTTACGGATAGAAAGAGTAGGAGAGGAAATGATCAAACGAGAATGGTTAGTATGAAGTATATATCACTACCCAAGAATGCTACTAGCAACTTGGACAACGTGGTTTTTAATTGGTAGAAGTGTCAGTTACTTTGTATAGCTATTTATAGTGTAGTATAAATAGTTGTTGCAAGCAATGTAACAAACAGTCATTACATAACTCAATTATCCATATGAATATGTATAATTTGGTTCATTCCAACGATAGTCTCCCTGTCCTACATGTTACCCTCTGGGGGCAATCGTCCACCCTAGCACAAGATATTCGTATTATATATGTATATACTGTTATGTTTCTTTAAAAAACTTAATCTGCCTCTCTTAAATATATCCATTTGCCCCTGTTGTTTTTTCCCACAAATCTCATTAGCGTTCTCCTAAAGATATAATCTTCTCGTATATTGCTACAGAAAATAAGTTTTGTAAAATGAATAAAATATTGATACGAAATTATTTACTATTTGATTTCTTTGACTATATTTCTTTTGTTGATTTTATGAATCCCATAATTTTATATTATTTTTCTCCTGTGATTTTTTTTAATCATATTGGTTTAATAAATATTTGGAACTATATTCTTGATAAATATAAATACTTATATTTGGCATAACTCCCACCCGAGAGGGGAAAAAATCAATTTCTTGCTCTGTCCAACTGAATTTTCCAGTTAACTTTCATGCTTCTTATTTTTTTCAACATGGTACTAGAGCACTAACATCACATAACTTGAATTCGATCCTAGTTTTCAAACTGCAAAAAAAAAAAACAACAACAAAACAATAACAAGTACAATAATGACACCACTTTTTCTCGAAGAGTTTTTCCCCTAGTGTTCAGTATCTGTTTGATGGTTTTACTGTCAAGAAATTTGCAGTCTAAGCTCTTGATCGCACCAAGGGAATTATTCAAAAAGGAGATTCGGGAAAGTATCTTCTTCAAGACACTCACGTTCGACCCATGTAGTGAAGATTGAAGACTGAAGTAAAAAATAGATGCACCTGAAGGGTTGATGATCAGAAACGTTGGGTTGTTAACAGATTTAGAAGCAAAATTTTGGCAAGACTTATAATGGTGCTACTATGAGAGGGGCCCAACAAAATTCAGACAAATAAGGCACAAAGCATATTCTTCAAATGTATCATTACACTCTTTTCTTTACTAAAAGAAGCATAAGACTGCTTCGGCAATGCATCTCAACACCTAATACATAGACAATAGAATTATTCTTTTTCTTTTTTACTTTTGGGTAAGCAGACAGTTTAAATTTTAACGAGCAACTAATATGCAAACACAGCAAATAGTTGAATATGTAACTGGGTCACATTAGGCAAAACAAAAGGTACAAAAGTAGCATGCATGCCCTCGATTACAAGCAAAGAAAATTAAAATATATTTGAAATGCATAATCGTTTAGACAAACCTTTATGACAGGAGACTCTTTAGTGACAGAACCAAAGTCATAGTTGAAAACACCAAGCCCAATAATATCAAGAGCTAAACTAGAAAACTCTGCTTCGAGATCCAATTCAATTGACTTCCATTCATTATTGCTTTCTGCTGTTTCAAGAAGTTTATGGAACTTTGACACTGTTCTTTCTGAACAAGTTGTGAACACTTTGATCATAGCTTCCAGATATGAAGCATGAAAACCAGGAGCAATGACTGCAAATTTAATAGAAATAAACAAAAAGGATCTCAGGGAGGTAAGTCACAAAATGGTCGACAAAATTATCAGGGGAAAAATAAGCTATAGAAGCCAAAGATGTGAAGCATTACTCAGATTTCAAAAGGCTCATCATTGTTTTAACCCAACTGAACACTGAAGTCTATTAGAATATGAAAGCCAACAGCACTAAGCAGCATTTACTGATTTAGTAATTATATTTGAGAACTTATGTAGCGAGTAGGACACATTACGAGTATGTTTGGATTACCGTTTGGAATGAAAAAAGTCTATGGGAAAACATAAAACTGCAGTTTGTGCCTTATTTAAGACCAAATGGTTGTTTGGATGGAGCTAAAAGCCCAACCAACTTCTGGCCTTCAACCTCAGTTGAACTCAACGGAGGAAAATATGACTTTTCCATTTCAAACTGCAGTTTTATGCTTTCCCATAGATTTTTATAACTGAACTCACTTTTCTATTTAATCATCCAAACAACTTTTAACTTTTCCAACTGACTTTTTATAAGCACCTATCCAAACATAAATCGCATTACATTAACTGACTTTTACTCTAACTTCAATTACAAAAGTTAGTTAGACTAGAAGTCAATTTTGCCAAACGCCAATCCAAACACACCCTACAAATTCAAGGGTCTTAGGCGACTCTTTTGGGCTCGCATGGCAGTATAGTAGGCTAACAAAAATAGCTGAACCACCATATGATCTTCCTTAATATGCATTAAAATAAGCATCATTCCATCCCTAATTCACCTATAAAATATCACTTTCTTCATACTAAATTCCTATCCTCTCGCTATCCTACTTCAGTTAATGTCAAGGTACCTTAATTTTCAATCAAAAGTTGAGTTGCAGAATCAAAGAGAAAACAAAACAGAAGAATAAATGACAAAGATATAACAAATGCTGTTTCAGCACCTCTTCTCCTTTGCTTCCAAGTATCAAGATCTGCAGGTATGAGTCCTTTGCCCATTATTGGTTCCAAGATATCAGCAAGTACTCCCTATTTTATTTTGCAAACCAGAAATAGAACTAAACATAATAATTCTCAAATGTTTTTTGTTTTCTGAACAACCAAATAACTAATCCAATGGAATAGGACTTTGATCATCCTGAAAATC